>NW_010317024.1:0-70422 GCF_000700745.2 Antrostomus carolinensis | reverse complement strand
GGTATTGGGACCAATGCTCTTCAACATCTTTGTCAGAGACATGGACAGTGGGATCAAGTGCACCCTCAGCAAGTTTGCTGATGACACCAAGCTGAGTGGTGTGGTTGACACGCTGGAGGGACGGGATGCCATCCAGAGGGACCCTGACAGGCGTGAGACATGGGCCTGTGCTGACTTCATGAAGTTCAACAAGGCCAAATGCAAGGTCCTGCACCTGGGTCGGGGCAATCTCAAACATAAATACAGGCTGGGCTCTCTGAAGAGAAGGACTTAGGGCTGGTGGTGGATTAGAAGCTCAACATGAACCAGCAACATGCGCTCACAGCCCAGAAGGCCAACAGTGTCCTTGGATGCATCAAAAGAAGCATGGCCAAAAGATCGTGGGAGGTTTCTCCCACTCTACTTCACTCTCATAAGGCCCCACCTGGAGCACTGTGTCCAGTTCTGGAGCCCCCAACACAAGAAAGACAAGGACCTGTTAGAATGAGTCCAAAAGAGGGCTACGAGGATGACCAGAGGGCTGGAGCACCTCTCCTGTGAGGACAGACAGAGAGAGTTGGGGCTGTTCAGCCTGGAAAAGAGAAGGCTCCAGGGAGATCTTACAGCTGCCTTCCAGTACCTGAGGGGGCTACAAGAAAGCTGGGGAGGGACTTTTTACAAAGGCAGGTAGTGATAGAACAAGAGGTAATAGCTTTAAACTGGAAGAGGGTAAATTTAGATTAGACATTAGGAATAAATTATTTCCCGTGAGGATGGTCAGACACTGGAACAGGTTGCCCAGAGAAGATGTGGATGCCCCCTCCCTGGAAGTGTTCAAGGCCAGGTTGGATGAGGCTTTGAGCAACCTGGTCTAGTGGAAGGTGTCCCTGCTTATGGTAGGAAGGTTGTAACTAGATGATCTTTAAGGTGCCTTCCAACCCAAACCATTCTATGATTCTAGGATCAGTTGTCACTAATTGGTAGAAGCTGTTGAAGACAGACTTGAACCCAGCATCCCAGCTGTGCCAGGTCAGTCCCTGTGCCCAGGAGACACAGGCCTCCAGGTGAGGGGTGAGGCCACGACCAGTGTGGGACAGGGTCCCATGTGGCAGCCACCTGGCGGGAGGGTCACTGCAACCTCTGCACACGCAGCACCCCACCACAGCTCTCACAAGCCTTCTCAGTTTTTAAGGGAAGGAAAAGAGCAATTGCCTGATTTTCAAAGCTCAGATCCTACTTGCATATTGAAGGGAGGTGGCCATGTCTGCAGAGCCTGTGAGTGTCCGAGAGCTCCCACTAATTCCACGGGGATCAGTTGGGTGATGGATGCTTGAAAATTTGCTTCTTGGCTCCTCCGCCACAGAGGTGACCTCTAATCAAACTTTCTTTTGCTAAGCAATTTTGATGGTGAAGGAGCGAACACAAGCTGTGGTATCAAACAAAAGAAGCAGTGCTCAAATCCAGCACTGGCTGTGGCATGGCTTTATGGTCCAAATCACCTGCTAGAAGAAGAATAGGATGCTTGGGACCAAGTGCTTGCGCCGCACGCAGCACAGGCAACACCAGCCTCTGCTCATTGAAAGTTCAAGTGAAACTTGATTTACAGCCACACTTGGGGCGCTGGGAGAGCAGAGAGAGATCTGGACAAAGAGTGATGGGAGGTGGGGGCGGGGGGCGGCGGGTTCCCTTAGTATTATAAAAATGCATCTTATTCTGTTTTTAATCAACGAACCTTATCCAGCAATCAAGGCAGATATATAATAAGCTGAGCTACTCTGTAAATCTAAACATTCCCCACAAATAGAAAAGATACAGCCTGAGCTCTCTGATTGTTACTACGGCAACTATCTAAAATGAAAATCTTGTTAACCCTTTGCATGCAGTAGCCACCCATGCATCAGTGTTAGCTGACTTCCGTGCACTTATCTCTCCTTTTTCCCCCTCAAGAAATTCATAATTGTATTGCTTCACAGTAGTTATGCTCTGGTTATCCTATTTGAGACTGAAAGGACTGCAATAGGTGGTAGTTTCATATTTACAAATGAGTTTTGTTACTTGCTCATTACTGGGATTATTGTTCAAAAAAACAACTAATAAAACCCAAGAGAAAATCCCTAGATTACTTCACAAGGCCTGGGATTTTGATTAAAACCTTGACAACAGGAATGGGATGCTTTCTAGTAAAGCCCACCACTGCTTTTTTTCTCTTAGTTATGAAATTATTTGACTGTAAATAGGATATTTGTCAGAGGAATTATTTCTCTCTAGTGCATTATAAACAGGCTACTCTTAAAATGCTTTTCTAAAAGCTTCTATTTCTTAAGTACTGCACAGAAGACGACCAGCTAGTACAACAAAACAATGTATTAACCACAGTGCTTTGAAAATTAATGGGTAAGCATTGGACTTGAAATCTCTCTGAAATTCAAGAAAATTCACCCAAATGGGAAAACTGACTTTCTAATTTCTACAGAAGTAACAGATGATTTTACAATCAGATTTATACTTGTATCTACTTGAATATTTGAGACACTTTCATTATTACATCTAAGTGGCAGTGTCATGACAAAGTTAAATTCTCCGCCATTGTAAAGTCTTCCACAGCTCATTGCTGAAAACAACTGAAGCCATGGAAATCCTTCTGTATTTAGAGTGAAGGAAGCAGGACGTGGCACAGCGACATAAATTCTATCGATTCTTTTACTTCGTGCCTACCATGTAATTAAGAGAGACCTTTCACTACCAGGCAGAATTTGACTCTTTATGGCATTCCCAAGTATGTCATTTAAGACAAATACGCACTGTATCAATTGATTCTTACTGAACAAGAAATACTCAACTGATATTTTAAGGCATTTGCTTCAGTCAGTTCAACATAGATAAAGTTAAAAGGTCTTTTCTTGGACATTTTTTCAGAACACATATTTAACTTGAACAAATTAATAAATAACATACTTTACTCTATAAAAGCAAAATTTACATGTAACTGAGCCCATATAATTTGAGGCGACTGAAGCACTGTGTAAATTATCTTAAGACCTTTTTGGAATGGTGTCCATGTTAAATTGAAGGTTATCAAACTTCCAGTACATTAGATTAAAGATACCATTTACAATTGAAATGGAAGAAATTAGTATTTTAAGATTAGTGAAAAATCAGTATTAATACTTAATTTTATTAAAAGGAGACTGACTTAAGATTTTAAAGTGTGCCTAGAATTGTTTCAAACTTTCAGAAATTAATTGTTTTAAAAAAGATTGAGATGCTTTATTATAAATGGCTATGTCAGTGCATGATGTTGGCAGTTAGAAATCTTAGTATGTGTATTTTTATTTACAGAAAATTGAACCCATTAAAGTGAACAACCTAGCTTTCTCTTTTTCTTCTTAATAAACACCTATGCTTCAGAAAAAGCTCACAGATCTTGCCTGCACTGTACTCAAATTGAAGGACAGACTACTGGCACCAGGCAAAAACACACCTCTGGTCCCATCCAAAATGTTTTAAGGTCGGTGTAATGACTCCAGCTAACTTGAGGTTTTGGATTAGGATGAGTGAGGTGCATAACACATGTAAGGATGCTGTTGGAATACACATAGGTAAAAAAACGTTCACAAGGAGGATGACATGAATTAGTTCCTCTGAGTCAGGATACGTTCCAACTGTATTTTTCCATCTTCTGAAATACTTCTTATTTTCCTGTAACTAATTTGATACACGGCATTCAAAGTAACTTACCTTTAACTTTTTTTTTTCAAAATCTGTCTTTTTTCTCAAGTCAAATGGACTACATTTTCTAGAGTTAAATTTCATGTTTACAATACTATGATCACTAGATTCATCCTAGAGGCTTTCCAAACATCAAGTCTATTTATCAGTGTTGTCTTATTTCCTGGGAATATGTCCAAAATAATCTAGAAATGTACTGGCTAGTCAACATACTACACATATAAGCAATTCTTCAGTAATTCTAGGAACGTATAACAATCCTTGTTTTCCACTATATTATTCCAAGCAATAATTAAAAAAAAAAAACAAAACAAACCCAAAAAACCCAAACCAAATGGGTTTATTTATCTCCCACACTACACCTCACTTTGTTTCTGTATTACCTTTAAATTGCTGTGTTTGCCTAACTTGCCTATTAACCAAATGACTTGAAGACTTTATCTCTCCTGTCAAGTAGATATGGATCCCAACTCTTTTGGCTATAGTTGTATGCAATTATTTTGAAAGGAAAGGATTATTTGTATGTCATTTATTTGTTCAGGTCAATAACAAAGACTTGTCTTCTTAGGGGCAAATCAAGGTCAAATGTTGTCTGCCTTGAAGAACCTTTAAAGACTTTGGGGAATTCTGTTGCATATTCTCCAAAGCCCACCCTTCCTGTGGGTATTTGCTCCCCTTGACCAGGCACAAAAAGAGTCATGGGGCTTACAGCAGGTAACAGTGTTTCTCGAAAAATTCAAAAGGAAGAGAGTATCATGACCTGCACACAGGATTCATAATGGTAAGGTCATCCTTTGGGGGAGATTCTGGTCTGTTACTATAAATTGTTCAATAGGCCTCAGGAATCTAGCACACAAGATTCTCATAATCTGACTGCAAATCGCCATTTCTTCAATCTTAATCTAAAACATTTCCTAAACCCTAAGAAACAAAAATTTATAAGCTATTAGTAAGGGCCAAATCTGGAAACTACCACTTTGAAAATCAGCTAAGCAAAGTTTATTTCTAGCAAACAGTAGTAATGCTTCAGATTGTCATTTGCAATCACTTTGCAGTCTCTCATCAGTGTATAATGAATGGCCGCAAAGAGGAATCATAAAAAAAAAGATGCACTGTTGGAATCTATAGGTGGTTCAAAGAAAACTTAATGGAAATACATTATTCTGTAATGAAAAAAAATCAGTCTTTCCAATTTTGGTAAATTTTTCAGAATATATGATTTTGCAAAATATAACTTGATTTTGGGAAGAAGACTCAAACACTCCCTGCTCTTTAGGTCAATAATAATAATAAAATAGACAATACTGTAAAATGTTCCAAATCCTAGCTAATTGCGTTATGAACCCTTTAATTGTTTTCTCTAAATTCAGCATTGGCTTAAAGTGCACAAAATGAAGCATTCAGTGTAATCTTATGCAAATGCCAGGTACAAGACTAACAATTAACAAAGGCAATCAAATCTGTCCAGGCATATCTGTTCAGTTATGCAGGCTCATCTGTAGCTCCCTAATAGACAAGGCAATAGACAATGGGTCATATTTTACTTTCAGCAGCATAGACACTATTCCCATTGACGTCAAAAGGAATTGCACCTGTGGTTCTGATAACAGAATTTAACTCAATCTTTGCAGGTCATCCTTTCTTTGTAGTTTCACCACTGGCAAAGATTTTATGATGTAAATAATTTCTTTTTGAATTTAAAGAAAAAAATATTATGCTTTTTCTCCCCCTTACAAGTCTTACAAGTTAAGGCTGACCCTTCAAGTGTTTATTCCAGCATTACTTCAGCTCAAAATACCAGAGAAGCCAGTAGAATTTTCTGTGGGGCAAAACTCAAGGATTACAGGCTTTGGATCATCATTACAGGCTTCATCTATCCATGCATCCTGGGAAGTGTATCCTTGTTATGTTCCCCAGCACTGTGCTGCAGGTGCTCCACCCAGGATGAGATACAGGTAGCTATGTTCATACATTTTTTCCTGCAAGTTTACTGCAGGATGAATGAGCATGTATTTAGAGATTAAGCTCCGGGACACCTGCAGCACCATATTCTTCAACTGCATGAGGACACGTGCTTTGCAAAATGCTTCACTATTTCTCTCCCAGAGGAACAGTATTTCCTTGCACCAATGTTTTTTTTTTTAAAAAAAAAGTATTTCAACATTCCTATAGAGTTATAGATTTAAATCCTTCTTTGAGAAGCTGAAAAGGTTGCTCAGGCAAAGTACCATTGTACCTTCTGTACTCAGGGAATAACAGCTCCTGCCCAAATGACATGGGAAGGAGGGAACAAGCAGAGCCCATAGTCCAAAATCTATTTAAAACTAGTTATAATTTTGTTTTTCCTACTATTTTTAACAATATTTGCTTTAACAGTGAACAGTTACCTGAGAGCATTCATGTTTTAAGCTCTAGTGGTCAGTTAGGCTTTATCTTATGAGAGACACAAAGTTTTATTTTACTTCCCCAAGAGTTAGATTGTGTGAATGAGATATTAAAAATTCATTTTCCAATATCAGGTCTGAAAGAACTCAATCACATATATGGTACCTAAAATCTAAACGAAAATGGCACAAATTTGGCAGGAACAGATTCACTTGAATATTCAAATGACATATTGAAGAATTCATCCATTTTAAAATCAGTTGCATGGATATACCACCAAGAGAAATGACATCAAAAGCAGACATACTCTATACAAATAAAAACCATGGAGAGTCAGAAAGACCATTACAGGAGCAAAGCCTAAAATTACTCTGAATCACTATTTTAGTTAGTTAAAGCATTCTGAAGAGTCAAAATGAAGGATCTAGACTCATTTAATAAACCGTGGCCATGGTACCTTATATCAGTATAAGTTTTCCTAGCTTTCATCAGTTCTGAAAGATTTAATGCTTAATAGATTGAATAACTATAATTTATACTAACAGTTATTCAGGTTCCTAACTCTTTTTATACATGGATATTTTACCTTTTAGCATACTTCATCTTATTTTTTTTTAATATTCTCTTATACTTTGTATTTCACTTAGCGTCTCAGTGACTGGTAAAGAAAAAGGAGAAGCGAGATATCTAAGGGGAGTCCTGAAATCTCCCTCTTTCCATTCTGAACATCGCTATTAAATTCAGAAATCATTCAACAGACATTAGCTAATCACCATTACACTGAAGGATTACATAATATAACAAGAGATGCACCAAATTGTGTTACGAAACATTTTACTTCAAACTACATGCTAAAATCAACAGGAATATACTATCTTAAATACTTCAGCAAAACTCAGTAAAAGATACAGTAGGCAAACATTGTAGTCAGCTCAGCAGTGATTACCAACTCATGCTCCAAATTCACTATAAAATGAAAATCAATATTTCCACAAGTTCCTGCAACATAAAAGATAACCTTCATTGATTTTTCTAGACTTAGGCCTCACTGATAAAATCTAATATAAATTTTCAACCACGAGGATTTGGATCAGAGCAGGGGTGATAAGTCCTGCACATCTCTTAAGAGGTGGAGAATTTTTTTTTTTTAAAGTGCGCGTTCATACTATTTATAATTTGCCCTGTGCAAGTGAAAGCCTTTTCCACCAGTGCTATCAGGAATCTCTTCTAATTTTTATTACTGTGAGGCTAAAGCCTGTTCCAGATAATTTGGAAATTTCAGGGGAATTGTGATAGGGCTGATGGTGCAGCCCTGGCTGACTTGAGAAAAGAGCTAACCCGTAATAGCCTCCATGGCCGTGCTGATTAAATGTTGCCATAGATGAAAGGCCTGCCATCGCCGCAATAAATTAACCAATCACACAAATCCCAAGTCAGTGCTAATCCTTCCTTGATACTCTGATCCTCTGATCAGCTCAAGGAGGTAAAGAAACTGGCTTGTGACGCTTGGTGCTCTAACCCCTGGATTTCATGTACACAACGAGCTAATGATATCTTGCTGACCAGTTCAATGGGATGAACTTCTCTCACAACCCTTAGGGAACACTGTGGCCTTCTTTTAAAAAAATGACAAGCACATGGCAGGTTTTGTGTTTTATTACGACACCGAGGGAAAACTAACCAGCACTTGTTAACCACAATAAGCATCAAACTGACAGTTGCTATAAAGCACATTGTATTTTACAAGTGCAAGTGATGGATTAAACAGGAACCAAGACTCTAAACCAAGAATAATTGTTCAAGTAATTGCGATGAAGCTATCCAGCTTATTTTAGGGAAGTTTGCTACCTTTTCTATTAGCACAGTTTTTATCCTGTTCTTACAGTCTGGGGAGGAGGAGCAGGAGGTAGGACACATCATCCACGTATCTGAGAGTGGAAGAAAGAGTCCCTTTACCCCTTACACACTCACTCAATTGTACTGCCACAGTGTGATTATAAACAGATTTAGACATAGACTCATTTAATCAATTAACAGAAGGTCTGAAAACAGGCAGCATTTTCTTATTAATTATCTGAATGCTGCCTTTCCAATACACTTTGTGAAATTGAGTCTGTGCAGTCTGCATTAGTGTATTTCATAACTTCATAATTGAGGAAACTTTTTTTTTTTTTGGCAGTAATTGGTTGCTAAAAGTAAGAAAGCTCTGGGGTTTGCCTCTAGGGCTTCCTCACATAGAGTTTTGAAAGTACTTAATTATCTTTCCTGGTCAGTTCTGTGAAATTAAAACTGGTTTTCCCTTCTTTTTTGAGGAAGTAGTTTGAAGGTAGGGTTCCTGGAATACGTATGTGCATATCTGCAGTGCATGTATGGGCATGTGTATTTGTGTGCCCATGCAAACATACACACACACACGTAAAATCACGTAACCTCTTGCTTGTCTCAGAGACTGTCATCACTGAAGTGAACACAAACGTGAAGCACACATGGTTTGATCACTAGTAATTCATTCTGCAGAGGGATGACAGGTCTCCAGATATGAGTGGGTTGCCCAACTTCTTCAAGAATAATTACTCTTTCCAAACTTACACAATCAAAATCAGTCATACTTGAGTGATTTCCTAAGATAAGTTCATAATGTTTGGGATGGTGTCCAATTGGTCAGACTGGATATAATTTATAGAACCCAGTATGTAATTTGGAAGAGCCATAGCTACTACAGAATTAAGCCACTACCCTTTACTGCCTTTCTTTGAGTGCTTTGTACATCTTTTTGTTCCTTTACTCTCTCTTGGGGGGGCATATACATGTGCATGCACACATGGGCTCTGCTGCTGCCACCACATCCCTCCCCATGACTCCCCCAGCTAACTTCTTCACACTGCCAGGGTCACAATAATTAGCCAAGAAGCAAGGCTTGTGGAAATCAATTAGTAAGAATATTACAAGAAGACAGCTCCCTCCTTGCAAGCCAATGTGGGCCAGCATTTCCCAGTAACATCTCTGGCAAAAACTGTTTCCCAAGAACAGCAGATGTTAGTGCAGGCCAGAAAGCTACTTAAAGTACATTTTATTCAATAGAACCACAAGGGCCGGAAGAAATTAAATGGGGCTCTTCTGTCAAATTTAATCCCTTCGATTTTACCTCTGATGCCTCATATCGGCTAAAGTGTATCTACCTTAATGCTGCACTTATCCAAGTTAACTATACTGCACACTTAATATTTCAACTTTTACTGGCTATCAGAGCAATATAGAAGATCATTCTTTATGATAAATCATTAAAATAAAATGCTTTAAAAATAATACCTTGTGGAAGTGGTTTTTGCATACATGGAGATTCTCAGACTTGATAGTCCCTGGCAGAGCTTAAATTTAAATGATCAATAGTTTAATAATTTAATGAAGAAAAAAGTGAGAGTGATTATTTATATGTATCAGTATTTATATTTTATGAGGAAGAACAGCAGCCATCATGTTCTTCAGAAAGACCCATACATGCTTTCACTTTTTAACCTTTGCTTCACAATGGAAATGTTTATATTTCCACAATAGCATTACGCTAAGAAAAAGACCCATTCCATCTTTGCTGAATTAGGGGCTTCTCTAAGGCCCAATGTATCCCCCGCCAACTAATGCAACAGCCTTGGACATATTTGATCTTCACTTTCTCTGTACCACTGGACTGCTTAATAAAATTCTAAACATAACCTTTAATTTGAGCAAAGATGCACCGTATTTTTGCATAAAGATCTCCATTTCTGCCTGCACAAGTGAAAATTGAGAAAAATACTCACACACACTAGTGATTGCTCATATGAAGCTTCAGGCCCACAGATGGAGTCCATGCTCTGAAAACTTCAGTCACTGGCTAACAAAACCTCTATCTCCTGCTTTTCTGCAAATAGCATGGATAGACTAGATTACAATATCTTTAGAGAAGCTAAAATAGCATTCAGAAGGGAGATTTATAGCACTATATTCATCTTTTTTCACAGAATCATAAAACTCATGGGTACAGCAGGCACAGAATCCATTGCAATCAAATCACTAAAGAAGGCAGTAGGAAAGAGAGCTTGCTCAATTTTACCAGGAACAGAGAAGGTGGACTTCCTCCAAAGACTGATTCTTTCATATTTCTGCTGGAATTTTTCTGTTAGTCTTAAAAAAAAAAAAAAGAAAAAGAAAAAAAAGCCCCACTATCTTTGTGTTTCACATAATCTCCAATATATGCCATCCTACACTATTATTATGGAAACAGAAAGAATAAAAAGGCCTATAGATTGTCTTTATGTATATATGAGTATATAAAAATAGACTTTACTATGTCCTTCTCTTCGGGTGACAATTTCACTGACCACAGTGTCTGTTTTGTTTGAATAATGGTCCCAAGCAAGTGGATAAATTTGTTGCAAATAAAGCCATCTTAATTTCTATTTCCTCCATTTCCACTATGTCCCTGTTTTGATAACTTTTCACTTACTGGGTGCACAATGTTTTAAATTGTCATTTCAAATGTGCTACCACAAGTAATTTAATTACAAGTAAATTCCCATCACTAGTGTCTGCGGGGAGGGATGGGAAGTTCAGCCCCAGTGTCGGTGCTGTTTTAGGTGCAGTACCACAGTGTTATTTTAAGGTCAACAATATGCTTGGAGTGACTTTACAAAGAAAGTCAATTAGGTGAATGCGTAATGTACCCAAACATGACCAGCTCTGTCGCCAGAATTGCCGTTAAATAAGAAGGGTAGGAATGCAAAAATACAAGTGTGCAAGAAGAACTGATTTAAAAGAAATAACTCGCACATTTCCATGTGCAGGCTGTATGATCTTCTTACTGAATTCTTTGTCAAAGAACAAAGTAATCAAATTTTAAAGTTTTTACTACAATAACCTTGGATCCCCTAGGAAATATTCAGTGAAATACGAGAGAGGTTTTAATACCTGGAAGCACAGCTGCATTATGGTGAGGTCAATTTAGGAGCACTATTGAGACTCTAGGCCATAATGACTCCATATGGAGCCGGATAGTAGCTAAGGTAATAAACTTTCACAGTGTGATTTCTTTGCTCAGTGCAGTACTAGCATAATTCGGCAGTTACTCATTTTTCATTCAATGGAGAGGGCTTTTTCCTCCTTTTTTAAGAGCTACCATGTGCTCATTCTTTCCTCCTCATCACAGAAGGTTTACAAACCCAAAGAAAACATTACCTGAATTCCAAATGAAAAACTCTGAATTTTATGAGTGTCTGAATACTGTAGAAAAGGGAAATTCCTCAGTCCTCGACCCCTACACAAAGATGTTTCCGTTTGTCTCAGAAACTGGTGTTAAATGGATATTGGCCTTAGCTTCCAGAGTAATAAGAAGACACTAACTGCATTTGAGGACAGAGAAATAAGAAATTGGGGACAGCTGCGGACAGCAGATTTGGGCCACTAGTATCATGTATGTAACAAATCTTTATTAATAAGTACATTAAATCCCATATTTTTCATTTATAACCACTGCATAATTTCCTGTTAACACTTCATGTAAATTCCAGATAAGGTAATAATTTTTTTTCAGAATTCTATTTCTGTTTCATTATATGTTCTACACTCTGCCCCACAGGTCAGTCGCATGATTGAAGTTTTATGCCTCATTAAAATTCCCCTAGTTAAAACATGGAGACCGAATTTTGGTAATTCCTTTCTCCACAACTACAATTAACCATTCCGCTGGATTCCTGTATTACTGCAATCCAAGTTTAAAAATTACTGTATGGTGAGATGGTCAAGGGGTCTAAATGTCCTAAACACAAGGCTCTTATCTTTCTTTGCTCCAATGGCTGAAAAACCCTGCACCACCACCTCCCAGTTCAGTATTTCTAGCTAGCAGCTGCTATCAGAAACCTAAATAACAAAAATATGCAAACTTGCACACTAATTCCCTTTGGAGATAGATCTTGGCTGCAGCCCTGTCATAAATCAGAGAATTTCGATATGAAATGAGGCAAGCAGCTCTAATCATTTCTGCATTTCAAATTGGATCACTGGCTCAATCACTGGGCTTTTTTAAACTGCTTGCCTAAGAGCAAATGTGAGGCGGGAGATAATTCTGAAGAAATCTCTTCTTTTGTGGCCGTAGAACTCTTTTAACTGTTTCAAGACTGAAGGCCACATTTCAGTGATAATAACATATATCTGCTGCAAGAGATATGGATCCTTAAAGACATCTTCCCTCTCTTTCAACTCATAGAATTCCATCAATATCTGCATATATTATATATATTAATATATGTGCATGTGCATATGGGTGTTTGTGTGCATAAAAAGAGAGGGAGAGAAAAGAAGAGAGAAACATCTGACATGTAGCCTCAGTATATTTCCCTTTAGAATTTTCTCTTCTGACTTGACTCAGTGTGGGCTTCAATTGCTGCAATGACAGTGTAGTTAACTTTGTACACATATACCCAGGCACTTTGGAAATTTATTTAATGATGAAAACAAAACTGAAAAGAAAATAAAGGGGGAAAATTTAAGCTGCAGGGTATCAGTTTCAGGCGTACAGTAACCCTCATCCACTCAGGGTTTGGCTCAGAAATAAGTCAAAAAATAAAAGGAAGTTAAACAAAGGCCTTCAGTAATCATGTACAACATCCAAAGGTCTCCTTCTTATCCACCAAAGTCCTGAAATTCTCCTTTCTTATACCATTGATTTTCTATTTTCATGCCTTATCTAAACTCTGAAAACAATATATCACAAAAATTACCCTTAAAGTCAGTTACTGTGTAAACTACATACACTCAATGCTCTATTTTTATGCTCAGAGTATCCCCTGTTTTTCACCCAAACGATACTACCGGCTTGTTGCAGTTTCAGCGTCCTCACCGCAGTGCTTTACAATTGAATTTAACTCTATTATCAGCAGACTTTTGTAATCTCATGTAAGCCTAATAGTGATCAGATGGAATTTTACAGCTAAGCTCCCTACATTTTGAGGACTAATTTAAAATGTTTATCATTTTTTTGTTTTAGACGGTTAAAAAAATATTCACCTTACCAGGTTTTTTGTCTTCTATTTTCATCTTCTAATGCCTCATACTCTATGTTCCTTCTGGGAGATGGATACATAGTTTTTGCATACTTAATTTTCTCTTCCTTCCCCTACATTCCTTTCTTTTAATAAAACTTAGTAAACTTCTTAATTCAACACCGATTCAGATTTTTGATAATTTTAGTATCATTGCACAGTATTAGTGGTGCAGACATAAAGCAAGTAACACTGTTCTGGATGCCCTCATCTAACTTTGAAAATACGCTGGTACATAAAAGCACCCCCAAACTCTGCACTGCCTCCCACACTTTGTTCTGTCAAGGTTTTAAAATAGACATATGTATGTATATCTATCTATCTATCTATCTATCTATCTATCCATCTATCCATGTACTTTTTTAGGCACCTTGACAGCTGCAAGGGCCATATTGTCAGTGTTCTTCCATTCTTCTGCCAGGTATGCATAGAAGGGAAGTCTAAAGAACTCCTGTCAGGATTGCCAGAGATAGTGCTGAGGAGCCCAGTTCACCAACGGATGTCTCCCTGCATCTCATGGCACACAGTAATGAAATGTGGAGCCAGTACATCCATGGAGTTAAAATGATGCTATGGGGTCTACAGCAGCTCTTTCTTCTTCTTAGTAACGTCTCTGGCTTATTTGAGTAAGTCCCCTAATTCATTCTCCCTTTGCCTGAATGAAGCTGGGAAGAAGGGTAAACCCAAAAGTGATTCAAGATCTCCAGAAATCCAAGCCTTTAAGCACCGCAGCGTTGGCTGTGGAACTACCTGAGAGCAGTGCTCACCAGCTGGGCACACCCGGCAGGACCTGCAAAATCAGGCCATGAACCAGCGCACCTAAAACCCAAGCCCAGTAACACTAACAACCAGACACGTGTTACGCTTTTACTCTTCTATTCAAAACAATACATTCAATGTTAATACATCAAGCCTCATGGGGTCTTGCCCATTAAGTTTGAGGATTTGAATCTCATGAATGCAGAATCTGCATTGTTCTCAGCTGAGGTCACTTTGCTGTACGTGTAGGAACACGCGGGCTGCTTCAGCAGCTTACAAGTGTAACAGAATTCTCAAACTCATTTGGAGCTCACCTCTGCTTCCTCTGTGTCTTAGGGCATGCAATCCCAAATCCTTGTGTGGTTCCACGGGGAGTCAAAGCCTTACATCAAAGCTATTTTAGGAGTAGAGTGGTTGTTGTTACTTCTCTAACTTGTCTTAACCACCACTGATAAGTACTTATAACAGCCTTGCATTGTTCCACCCGTCCCCCAATATTTTTCTGCTTAAAAATGGCCCAAACTTGAAACAGCAGCCCACATTATAGGAGAGCAGCCCTATATCAGGTCTGAAATTACCCTCCAAAGTACAACATGCATCATGATTTAAGTGATTAAGGAGGTGCCAGCAAGAGTTCGATTGAGCAATCATTAGTCTTTTAATGTATGTTATCATACTTTCCCCTCTCTCCACATTGGTTTAAAAAGGCCTGGTGATTAATGACAGCTTTCTTCTAAAACGTTGCACAAACAAACAGTTCACCATAAAGTTTTAATTTTAGGTTAATTTTCTGATAGTATCTATCTCTCCTTTGCTTACACGTAAAATCAATGTTCACTGAAAAAATTAAAATTCAATATAGATCACATCGAAATGTTTAAATGTGACCTCGGGCTGCTTCTATAGAACACTAAATGAAGGTAAATTGTAACAGCTTATGAAAAACATCTGTTTTCATACAGATGTTTCTCATAATCGCTGGCTGTAGACAGGTGCGCAGAGCTGCAGTATGCCACCAAGTTACACATTTTTTCTCTCCCTAGGGATAAATAAGATTTTTTACTGGTTATCACGCTGCTGCTGTTTTCCTTGTCAGCACAGTAGAGCTGAATAGTTTCTTTGAGCCTAGGTGCACAGCAGCATTTCAGTTATTAAAATTCAATGTGATGTTACTAAAATCCTAATAGTTACAATATAATGAAGTATTTCAGACTTCACAATCCTAAAAAAAAAATGTCTATCCAATATCATAATCATAGAGGAGTTCAAATAAAAAACAGATCTGCACAGTACAGCACAGAAATGACCTCCTCTATAAATAGCCCTTTTGGCACTTGTAGGAATGAGATTTTCTTCAGGCATAAGACCCCCAAGTCATTTTTGTGGGAATTTCCCATCTGGTAAATTCAGGCTTTTTATAGCTCCCTCATTTTCTCCTTTCTGACTTCACTTTTTAAATTGACATATTCAGAGTAAAGAAAAAAAATCACAAAAAATACAAGGACCAGCTATGAACAGAGTTGGGTTTTCTGTTTGTTTGTTTGTTTGTTTCTTCACTGGGAAACTGCTACTCTCGGCAATTGCTATACTGAGAGAATATTTAAATTTTACTTTACCTCTTGTCTCAAACATTTACCTTTCCTCTTTACAAAAAGAACAGAACTGCCCCCACCACACACACAGCTGCTCCAGCACTCACACTTGCTGACGTGCATGTCAGTGGGTAATGTGGGGGGTTTAATGAAAAATGTAAAAAAAACCCCCAAAAACAAACAAATATGTTGATGATAAGTCTCCTATTCTGGTTCCGTGGTATTCAGAGCATTCTTAACTTCATATGAAAATCTGTGGGATTCCAGACAATTCCATGTGCCTTTTCTGCTACAGTGTAAAATTTCTGGTAAAATAAAAATATTTCAGGGATATATATGTATTTTTAACTTACATAAGAATGTGATCATTTCCAGTTAAGTGATTATGAAAACAAAGAGGCAGAGGCTGACTCTTGTCTCTGAGAAAGAAATAGTGTTTAGTGGAAAAAAATCAAGTGCTGTCTCTGGTATTGTATATTATATGGAACAGAAGCTATAAAAACCCTAAATTTATTTTTTTGTCTTCTCTTTATGCTTGGAATATTGAATACAAATGAATTGTATGGAGAACTAAATAAAGTATGAACAATTTTTTCTTTTTAAATAGAAAAATACTGAAAAGTCAGGATCTACAGAGTATAAGGATTTCACAGTAATGTGAGCTCAGTACAGTCTCACTTTACACTGTATTTTTCTTCTTGAGGGTACATGCTTTATTATGGCACTATTTAAATACCCAAATATAATAATGTTTTACTAATTGCTTCGTTAAGTGTCTTAACTTTCATAAGTCCTGAATGTTTTAAAGTTTAATTATGCACAATTAATTTTGAATAAAGTTGGACTCCTTCACTGATACCTTTATGAGGGTTGCAAACAACTCATTCATTGCTCTGCGCTCCACTTTTCAGGGCTTCATGTCACAGTTCCATCCCCTTACACTCACTGTCAAAGGTACAGCTAGACAGATCAGCAATTCTTCTGGGCCAGGTAGCTGTGATCTCACTTCATACTTCAGAGAACTTGTTGAGTAATTGTTCTCAGATAATCTACATCTTCTCCTTCAAGGCTTTATTTTGTTTGTTTTGGGTTTGTTTGGTTGGTTTTTAAACCTGGAAAACTGCAAAACCCCTTGAAGCTAAACTCCCATTTCACAATGAAATGTGTCTCAAATTCTAAAACCTCTCAAAATTAAAAGACTTCTCAAATTCATTTCTGAAGATGAGTATAAAATGAAGGAAAGGTGGGTCATACCCTCAGTCTCAAAGAAACCAGAGTCATAGCCTACAAATTCCTAGATAGCCATGAATGACAAGATGACCATATCTACCTGAGGTGTCTCCTCAAAAACTATCTTAAACAACATCTTATTTCCCAGTGCACAGATAGGTTAAGCTACAACAACAGGACACTCGTCAGTAAAGACAAATGCCTAAGGAGTGATCCAAATGCAAAGGAATAAAGTGCACTAATCAAAGTAAATGTATATTTAATAATACATAAGGTTGAAAGGATGAATCCAGCATCTTCATTTCCATTGAGGCTGAACAACAATGACTTTATGTTTTCCCGCAGCCTTATTCACTCAGTCAAAAGCGTAGCTAAAAGCTCCTGTAGTAAGGAGATTCAATTAAAACAAGCACCTTTTTTCCAGTTCGGATCAGAGGTAACGTATTTCTTTTAATGTGCTCTTTTGAATGGCGAGAAAGAGAAGTCTACTGTATGATAAAAAAGATTTTTTTCCTCATTCTGCTTTCCATCTCTGCTTCATTTTACACAGGACTCTTTTCTCTTTATGATTCAGTGCAATTTAAGTATGCTTGTGTAAACATGGATTATACCACATCAGAA
Source organism: Antrostomus carolinensis (assembly GCF_000700745.2). NCBI lineage: Eukaryota > Metazoa > Chordata > Aves > Caprimulgiformes > Caprimulgidae > Antrostomus > Antrostomus carolinensis. The sequence continues at coordinate 53,054 of NW_010317024.1, read as the reverse complement.
ACCAAGTTAGCTATCTCAAGAGAATTTGTATCTCTGCTGTGTGTAAGTAAGCAGATTAATTCCTAGATCAGGCATTACCTAATGCATTTTCAATTCAATTTCTTCTTTTCTTTCTGCACACAAGATCAGGGAAGTGGGATTATTTTATTAATTTAACTAACATTTTGCATGTTTTCCCTGTTATCTTTCTTTCCTCCAAAAATTTTTGTTAGCTCCTAGTGTGAGCGACTTAGTATGAGCAAGGATGTGTAAAGACAAGAGACCTAAGCCCTCAACACCTTACAGAGAAATAGATGGCATGGGGAGTGACAAACTTTTCCTCTCACCACACTACCAGGAATAAGGAATTCTCTCATATTTCAAACCCTGATCTACAGTGGCACATCCTGCCTGGGGTAAGCTCAGTTATTGTATGAAATTTAGGAGGAGATTATTTATTCATTGACATTTATGCTGCTTTTATGGAAAATCTCAGAAGTAGTGCATGAGCCAGTTTGGTTTTATTACAGCAGTGCCTGCTAGCACCGTTTAAGGTAAGGGTCTGTCAACACATCACAAAAGCATGGGATTTACTGTGTAAGATCAGTCCACTGGCCCATCGAGCCTGCTAGCTTGCCTCTGGTAGTACCGATGTCTGATGCTTAAGCAGAAGATGGCACAGTAAGCCCTTAATACACCTGACTAATTGTGTGTAATGTTAAACCTGGGCAGGGGCACAGACAAGAGATTCCTTCTTGCTCTCTGCAGAGTGCACCTAATGCCCAAAGACATGAGCTGATTACGTCCCCGGAATTAGCAAAGTAATAGATGTCGACAAAAATATACAGATCTTTTTCACGTCAGCCATACAACTAGTCACTGCTAGTGTGTACTACCTTGAACAGGGAAACTAATCACACGTTTCTATTTTACACAAAATTACCATTCAGTCTTTTTTTGCTTAAAATCAGCTCCAAAGGCTACTTCCAGCCAGTGTGCTCTAAATTACCTGTATGGAGTGGAGCTTGAAATTAAGAAAGGCCGAGCCCTTGAGCATTGAAGAAGGTGTCTTGAAGGCCAGTAAGAAAAAGGATAGAAAAATTAGAGAAAGGAGAAGGAAGCATGGCTGGAAGAAAAGAGTGAACAAGGAAAGACTCGAAAAGTGAGGAGAAAGGCTAAGGGATAAGTGCCAGAAACAGAAATAAGAGATAAATATGAGAAGATGGGGGATGGTAAAGTGAAGAGTTAAGGGAATCCATGTAGACAGAAATTAAACTGCATGGAGAGAGCAGGTGGGGTGTGGACAGAGTAGCAAAAGGGAGGCAATCAAAGCCACCAACAGAACTTAACCTTTCACAATGCTCCAGATTCTTTCCTATTTAAAACCCTCCAGTCCTGCGTTACCAGGTGATCTCACAGAAATACTCTGAAGTTCAGAATATGAACAAGATGTCAAATATGGGTTTCCCCATGAAGACACAGAACAGCAGAAACCGTAAAATATATTACTACATAATCAGCCAAACATGCCAATAAACTAAAAAAAAAAAAAAAAAAAAAAAATTACATGGGGGTAATATCAATGGCTGGAGTTGATGTGGATCTCAAGGCATTTAGAGAGAATTTTTGACCTACGGATAGCAAGGACATTTATACCTCTTGAACTACATGTCAGTTTTAGTAGTTCTCCTACATAATGGTTTCCTTCATCCAAACCAGAACTTATCTTTGCCAGTATCTGCACAAATGCAGCTATAATCTATAATGCACGCCATGATATGCACACAGCCTCAAACCCCTCTACCACACACACACACACACACACACACACACACACAAAATCCACCTAAAACCAACCAAACAACCAAAAAAGGAACCAGGGATATTTTTTCTAAAATGAGTAATTTTTTCCCCAGACATTTGTGAAATTAGTTATTTTAGTTGTCATCCCTTTCAGAGAGTGATGTTCATATCTAAAGTTAAAATTAATACAAATGACTGAAGAGGCACAGCCTCATTACAACGGATTTATACACAAACCTTCTTATCAATACCAACCTCCTAGTTCTTAGACTCCTAAAGACAGAAATATGGAGCTACAAATAACATTCATTTCCCAATTACTATGCCAACCAGCTCTTTTTATTATAGACTGTATTTGCATTTGACTGACTGGTCTATTGGAAATATAGTGCTGCTAGATCATCATCAAGCATTTTCTCTTTTTCAAAGACATAATCCAGACTATGCACACCAGTGCAGTATCAACTGGTTTAATCATTCCTTTACATGATAAGGTATCCCACTCTGCAAATCTGGATTTTTGTTAAATACCTTCACGTTCCAATTTTAACCCATCAGTTATGAAATGTTAGGAATTTGTTGCAGAGTAGTTGTTTATTTGACTTCTGTAGGAGTCTGCTTATTTTCTTTGGTTTTTCGTAGGTTGTACATTTGAGAATGCATTCAAAGGAGTGTTGCTCTGTATTTGTATTTTCTTTACAGTTACTATCTGTGTATAATATTCGCAAAAAAGTTTAGTCGTCTTTTCTATCCTGAGTTGCCTGCGAACAGACTGATTTCTACGTGCCTACTTTTTATTCACAATTTTTACATGAAGAGTTTAGAAAAATTAGTTCAATTCTCAGGCTGCTACTGTACAGTTTTTTGGGTGTCTGCTCACTGTTCTGGGGAATAATCTTGTAACACAGGCGTTTGTTTAACCTGTAGGAAACCTGAGATCTCCAGAGTGCTGTCAAGCAGGTCCGTTAATCTCTTTGTACCTTGATCTCACATTTTAAAAATGGTGATCAAATTATACTCTTCTCCTGTTCTTTGTCTGTAATTCTTTCAGGAAGGGCTTTTCTCTTTTTGCCATCTTGATTCAGAGATTATAACAAAACCAGCATGATTTTTCTGTTTTGTGATATTTAATAGGCTAGTATGGATAACAAGAACTTCTTGTGGCAGAAAGCACAAGTAAAAAAACAATAAACTTATATCAAATAAACTCCTGGAATTCAAATAAATAGTCACAAACACTATTCTGCATTATTTGTTCAGGTATAATTCTTCTTTATTCGTCTTTATTCTTCTCTTATTGCTTCTTAATCTAATTCTTTTAGATTCAGGTTTAAAGTAAAGTTCTGACTGCACTGGCACACAAGTTTAAGAGAAAGTCTTAAACACACTATATGTGGTCAATGCTGTCCACTAAGGAATGGAGTAAGTAAGTGGAATATTTTGTTATTAAAAAGGCAAAATTACATCTCTTCATCATTCTTTATTTAGGGAGAAATAAGGGATATCTATGGGAAAAAAGCACCTTACTTCTTCAGATATATCCAGTTGTCTTAATGACGTTCTTATTTTATACATATCTGGGAGTAAGGCAGAAAACTGTAGTGCTCTGTTTTGTATTGTGTCTGAAATTAGACTCATCATAGTTTCAGAACAGGAAAGAAAAAGCCTCCTCTCTTGCCCCACTAAAGCAACAGGGATTCTACACCTAGCACACCATGGCCAAAAATATGGCACAAAGATTTCTGAAATAAAAAAGAACAAGTGAAAATTAGTGATATTCTATTCATTTGAAACTATATTTCAGAATTAAGACAACGAAGAAAGAAACAATGAGGAGAATTAGAGTTTTTTAAAAAGTCTACATTTTAAAGAAATAAATATTATTTCTTCAAAACTCTAACAGTATCTCAGTTTTCAGTGACGTTCATGACAAATTGTGTGACTTAATTTACTGAAAGCCACGTTATGGAAATGCATTGTGGGAAAAAACCTGGTTTTGTATACAAATATCGTAATGTAGTATCAGAATACTCAATAAACACTTCTGGTATGCATTCAAATTAAATACTTCTAAAGACTTGAGGAAATAGAGAAAAATTAGTCTTAAAAAAATTTTGCCCTGCACTTTGGCACACGTGTCTAAAATCTTGACATATTTCATTTAAACATAAACTCTTCCTATTTTTTCAGGGATGATTTAGAAATGGCTCTGTTCCTCCCTCTATTTGTTACAACTAAAATAAAAAGTAAAATGAAATCTACATCTTCGTTATTCATATTGTATCCAAAAGTATGCATTGTTCAATGAAAATAAGAAAATGCCTCAACTTTTATGGGCAAAATACTGCTCAAATATCCTTATGCACATCTTACAGGGGAATAAATTCACCTATATAAACCCACCCTGTTAAGTTTTTTATTATTTTCCAATTTACAGCGCTTTCATATATAATATTAAAAGAGTAAGCAATGGTGTTTAATTGAATTAAAAGGCAACATGATGATTGTGAAATCAGTCATGCTTTTACTGTTAACACTGGCACAATGATTTATTCATTTGTCATTCCATTTACTTTTGTGTTTGAACAAACATGAATAACAGTTACACCTGTTCGTAACTACCACTTGGCACACACTTGATGCTGGTAATGCTATATATGTATATAATTAGAAGAGCTCATGACAGTATAGATGTTTTATTCCGAATCAGAAACTTTCTGAGTTTGTGTAGTGAAAACTATCACTCCTGTCACGTGTACGTTCACCTCTTTCAGAAAGCAGTGTCAGAAATTTAGTGACTAGTGCATCAAATGTGAGGAATCAAGTTGAGAACTGTAAAGGAAATACAAGTGAAACTACAAGAAGTTAGAGGTTAAGATCAGACACATTCAGTGATGAGCAGCATTACTGAAATGGAAATGATTGGTAAACACAGCCCAGGCCTTAGCACTTCACTAATATTAGCAGTTCATCTAAATACAGAGCTGAGTATTCAAACAAAATCAAATTTCATTAAAAAATACTGAAATTTCCAAATTTATTTTTATTCTACACTGCAATGATTTAACAGATCTATTAAAATCTCTCTTGGAGCCATTCTCTCTAGAGCAGTCTAGTGGTCAAGGCACATGCCATGCATGGGAAGCTATGCATGAGGCCCTTTGATGCCAACTTCAGGCACAGATCTAGTGTCACTCACATTTTGCAGTCCAACAATTAAAACAATGGGTCATTCACTATTCACTTTTTATTTTTAATTTATTCTGTTAGACTTTTTTATTTATGAGAGAGTAAAAATTAATGTTCATGAGCAGAAAGGGGCACTGCAGCTCTCATACGTTCCATGCAGTACCCTGAGGGCTTTGCTTTGGTTTCTTTGACCAAATTCTGAGAAGTCTTACAATAAGAGTAACCATATTTTTCAGAAAAAAGCATTATGGTGCTTTGTGTTTTCAGACTGTTCATCTCCACCAGTAACTGTAAACTGCTGGCACTGGTGCCAAGTTTGGTACAGAGAGATTTATGTTGGCAGCACATGAGCTTCTGAGCTTTTTAAAATAAATTTGTCACCAGGCACTAAAAGAGTTCACCATCACTGATCTATATTACATCCTTCTTTATCAGTAGATGAGTTTCAAAATTCCCATCTAAATAAATACCCCCAATTTACTTGGATTTTCTTATACTAGATTAATGCATATAGGAAGAATTCTCTGAAATCATCTGCAAACTCACTGCATTTTTCATTCACTATCTCTAAAAACCTCACGTCTGCTGCTTTAGTGTGATGTAACTGTTGTTTATTAGACTAATCTTAATTATCTCCATTTTAGCTTTCGCCTCCCACACTTGCTTGTTGCCATTGTATTCATGTCTGGTCTAAAACCAGGACCTAAGCTAGCTGAGGCCAGCAGCTGTCCTTTTAATATCAAGTTCAGACAGAGTCTAGCACAAAGGAGCACTAGTTCCTGACTAGAACCTCAACATGCTGCAGCACTACAGATGTTAAATATCATAATAATGATTGTATCTTCCTTACACAGTGACTATTAGCAAAGCTGTACAGCTTTCAAAGAGCCCTTGTTTTTACTTTTCACCAGCAGCTGAAGCAAAGAACACATTTCCATTACAAGATGAAGCTGTACAATCTCATCCAACAAATGATCTCACTCTGACCCTCACACTAACTTTGCTATTAAGCAAAAACAGGCACATTTTCAAATATCGATTCCAACTAATGTCTGATTCTAACAGGCATGATCTTATCGGGGCCCCACTATAATAGAAGGAGTGTCAGAGTTAAACAGAATAGGTTTAGATAAGATCACAACCTTCCTCACCATGATGTGATGCTATCACTGAGTTAGTATAGTATTTGAAGTAATTATCATTAATAGATATTGGCAACAGGAAGAGTGGTCACTGCTAAGATCTAAACAAATTTGTGCATGATAAAATAAAACAAGTTTTATCTGAATGGTGGACAAAGATATGTTATGTGCCCTAAGAAACTTTGCTGCCTTTATTTTTTTTCCTTGAAATGATAAATATTCAATTAAGAAATATTGAGTATCAACATTGCAACTGTAGTTTGTTCTCTACATTCTGTTTTGTGGCAAACTGCCACTTTAGCTTTCCTGCCGCTTTCCGGATGTCTATCTTGAGCAGACATCCCACGTCATGTTGTGTGGACAGACCCTGGCCCCAGGGTTTGCCTGAAGAGCCATGGTCACAGCTGATTTCATGGTGCCCTTCCTTGTTAGCAGAGAGTGGAGTAGCAAGGGGCTGTCTTATGGGTGGTGTGGGAAGCTAAGGATCATCTTTCTCTATTTTGTACCCTATGGCTGTTTTCTTATTTGAATTATTCTCTGCAGGAAATTGGGGCGTGGGCTAGCCTCACAGTGGGCTAGCCTGGAGAGCTGGTCTCTAAGGTTAGTAGGCTGCAGCAAAAGGCACAAGAGAGGTACAAGGTTGACAGACAACTGGCTTAGTTTGATTTTTGCCTCATTATTTGTTCTGATCATGGTAGACTTTCTGCATTTTCAGAAAGAAGAAGGTACTGTAAAAGGGAACACCTGCTTTGATGCAGCAAATTCTCTGTGAAACTCTTAAGTCTTTCTCCCCTGAAGCTGTTAGCATGTAAGGCCAAAACAGCACAGAATGAAAATAATAATTTATAGCCCTGGAAAAAATGTTATCAACCTAGGAAAACTGAAAACACTGGTATTAAAAAAAAAAAGGAAAAAAAAAGTCAGTTGATATTTATGTGTGTGCTTTTTGTAACAAAATAGCACAAGCATAGCTAAACTTTCATATACTGAAGCCATACAAAAATAATACATGAGAAAAGGGTGCAAATTTAAAGCTCCTTTAACTATTCATTATTAGCAGAAATAAGCAAGTGTGCAACATGTAGAATTAAAAGGGTACAATCAGATTTCCAAGGAGCAATGATCTGTCTATTGTGACAACAATATTGAACTTTAATATCCTATTTTTCATCCTTACAGCACTTACAGACATTAGCTAATTAAGTCAATTAAAAAAAAAAATTCTCAATTAATAAGGTACTTGCCAAGATTACCCAAATATTGGTCTTATACACAAAAACCCACATGCAGCTTTTCTACTTATCTTCATGTATTTGTCTTCTCAAATGTGTGATTAACTCCAGAGCACTGAAATCTTTTTGATAATCACTGAAGATGAATGTATCGGGACAATCAGCAGCATATGGAACACAGAATGCTGCCAGATGTTAACACACTAAAATAAAGCAGAACCATCCATGTACTCCATATCTTGTCTAAAAATAATATACTCATTGACCTTAACCCTATCAAACCAGTCTCATCTTCAAGGTTAAATAAAATAACAAATATTTATCTTCTATGGAGAGGATTATAGGCTGTACTTGTAGTGTTCAATGACACAAAATGCTAAGCATACCTCAGCCCTACTGCTTTGAATGAAAGCTTGGGGTGCTCAGCACCTCACACTGGTGCTCAGTGCTAGGCAAAATCAAGTCCTAAGTGCATTATTAATCACCATTTAAAATTTACGATAATCATGCATTCCCTTTCATTGCTTATAATTTTTCAAAGACTATACATGGAAAAATAAAAGCACCCAGTTAGAGTAAAAAACACAGGCATATAAACTGTAATCTCTAACACATACTTCATTTGGAAGAGATTTGCAAATGTTATATGTTGTCTTGATAAAATAACTTCAACAATCTTTGTTATCCAAATAAATTTTTGAAGTTATAATACCAACGCAGTGTACTGCTGCAGCCCTTGTAAGGTTGAACACCACGCTGCAGTGGGCCACAGCACTGAATGCCACCTCCTGAACCTCTTGACTTCCCCACACCTTGCAGCTATCCCAAAAGCAGACTTAGCAAGTGCTCCTGTCCAATGCCACGCCAGAGAAACACAGAAAACAATGAGAACATCATCCTCACACTTCTGAAGAATTCAGGAAACCTCACTGTTATGGAAATTATAGTGAACAAAGAATTGGATAGTCAAGTATCTTTAGTACGATTGACAAGGAAATGCTTACTAAAGGTCAGAAAGGCCGTTTAGTCCCATGTATGCCACTAGCCAGAGCAAGCATAGTAGGTGCTACTACAAAGCCACTTAAACCCTGCAACAAGTGCTAACAATTGGCTTGGACAAGGGAATGAGAGGAATGTTAAGTAGGCACAACCACACCAAGTGGGCTCACACTTGTGAGAGGTCAAGTTTCAAAACATGGATATTTTTCTTATTTTCCATGGTGGAGGGGGAAGCATTTTCAAAAGTAATCAGTGCGTGTGCAGTCATTTACTACACACACATGCCTGTTATTGTTTCTGTATGCATTAAAGACATTTACTAGCACAGAAACAGTACCATAAAATGAGCTCTGAGGATGCCAGTGATGCCAAGAGCCTCTTTGCAAATGTTTCCACATCCAACCCACGGTGTGCTCTCTGTTTTTCAGCCTGCCTAATCGGGGCTCTGGTACCTGATAGTGGATGACTGACTATAGAAATCAAGATTCAGCTTACTCCCTGAGGCATGCTGTACTGCCAGATCAAAGTGCACATATTTGGCATCCTGAAAATGCAATACCATTGCTCTCGCTTTGCAAATCTGTGACACAGAAACCTGGGACAATGATGCTTATAAATCAGACGATATTTCTTAGAAAAAGAGGTACAGAATATTTAGAAACAAAGTCCCAAGTAAAGCTGAAAATAATATTTTGAAAAAGCTACACTGATTTAATATTTGGTTATACACAGAGTGTTAATTCTCACTTTTCTTAGCAAGAAACTGGAGTGGGAAGGGAGAATATTTAGAAACCCCTCCCCCCAAACCCAACAAAACAAAAAACCCCCAAACTGCAGGGAATTGGGAAGGAACTTGCCAAAGAAATATAGCCACTTACTTCCTTATCTCCCAGCAAGCCCCTGTTATATTTCAATTAGATTTTGAAAACGGTATCCTATACTGGTGTGACCAACTGTCTAGCTTGCTGTAACGTCCCATCTGCCATTTTCTACAAAAAAACAGTGTCTCATTCTGACCTTTTAAAGCCAGTCTTGAAAGATTTTAGCTACCTGCAGGCATCGCTGGGCAGCCGAACAAGTGAAGTTGGCTGCAGACATTTCTCAGCATCAGGGTGCCAAAAGCCACAGGGTCATCTGCTCTGTTTCCTTCCCCCGTGCCATGGCTCAGCTGTGCCTACACCACTCCTGTTGTCTTGGTCCAGCCTGTTCTTAAATACACCAGCCACAGATTTACTACAACCTCCTGAATCTCTTCCAGCCTTTCACTCTCATTACCGTTAGGAAGCTCTTTCTTGTATCTAACCTAAATCTCCCTTGCTGTTACCTACACCTATGAGTCTGGCAGGTTCACCTAATGCAACCCATCATATCCTTCCATGGACCACAATCCAGGTGGATCCAAGAAGTGAGGGAAACCCTCCACCACAGAAGCGTACAGGATTGAGATGCTATTTTGGCTTGGAGAAAGGGAAGTGGATTGACCAGAGTGAGAAGAGAAACAGGAGTAAAGTTAAAGAAAGTGGATCCTAACAGAGAAGAATACGATCTAGAATTTAACAAATATGAGTAACAAGATGCGATATTTAATGTAGTAAGTCTAACTGCACTCAAGATGAAGAAACACCATAACAGCAAGGAGATAAGACTAAGACATACTATGAGGTCAACAGATGAATTAAAAACTAGCACTAGCAGAAACAGGCCTCCTTCAACACAAGCAGAAAAGAAGAAACAAAGATATTTTGGACCTACTATTGTTTTCTGCTTTATTGCTCTCTTCCCTTTATGCTAATTTGTCCTAGTTTTCTTACAAAAGTGAGGATAACAGCTTGCAGGAGGAGGAGAGAGGGAAGAATCCTTCCTCACCTCCCCAGCACTGAGGCACACCTCCCTCAGCTCCCCTAAACTTGTCTTTAATGTCCTCACACATGGCAGAAGTTCCAGTTTCATCTTTTAAAAAAAGTGGCCACTCATCCCCCACGTCAGAGACTGTCATGTAGAAAAGAAAGCTTCAAAGAAAAAATGGTATTTTGGGCAATGTGAGATGTTAATAAATAAATACATAAATAATAATAATTACTAACATATATGAAGCTTTTATTAAAAAAAATCTTCTATGCCTTTCAGATATCAAATGTCAAAAACAAGATATAAAATACTAATCTGTGACAGGGAGAATTTTAAATTATAAGACATTTTCTCAGAGTGAGAATAATCTACATAAACTATGATGATATCTCAAATGCTATGCAGTTTTTTCTAAATGCATCAGTAGCATTCAGACTGTTATCCTTCCCTTAGAGCACAGAAAGGATAGTATTTTGTCTATGTATAACTCAATTATTCCCTAAATATATTAAAAGAGCTCAAATAAAATTTTTGTTACTGGATTTAATGTTTCACAATTTTTGAAACATTTTGTAAATACTTTCCCCTTCTCTCTAGTCTGTGGAATAGATGATAAAATGCATTAGTGAAAAGATAGGGAGTAAAAGTTTATGAATTAATACTAAGTTATTTAAGATGGGACACAAATATGAAACAATATCACACCTGTTGCATATAATTTATCATGTATAGAATATCAGGGCATGCACAAAAACCTGTAAATAAAGAACATCATCAGGTAGAGCACTAGTAGTGCATCCCTTGCCACAGCCTTTCCCCTCTTGCAGGTGATCTGGGGCTGTCAGGGAGGGCACAGAGGGCAAGCAATGGTGCCTCCTGTGCCCTGTGCCGCAGAGCCTGGAGCTGATGGGTCTTTTTGGCTCCCCTGGAGCCTGAGGAGCCACCAGGGGTTAGACTGATGAACTTGTTCTCTGGGATTGATAAATGAGGCTCAGGACTTTTACAAACTTCACTCAGCACTTAAGATCTCAAGCCAAACTCTGGATTACCCACATTTTAGTGGTGCAGAGTAGATCTGCTGCAGCTGTAAAAGGACAAATTTTAGAAAAGGAGCTATAAATGAATGGAGAAGAAAGTTCATCAACATGTTAGTATTTCAACTAAAACTCTGATTTTTAGGACCTAATAGTCAGTACTTACTTCTGACTAGAATATGCTATTTTTATATACTCACAAACACTTACATTGTGTGTACATACATGTACAAATACATATACTTACTACGCTTCCATTTTTTAATATATTAATTATTCACACACACTGTACTAACTATACTTGCTATAAATATTGAGGGCCTTTTTCTATTCAAACATTAAAAACAGCTGGCAATGAAACAACTAGAAATAACTTTTGTTTCCATCATTCTTGAAAATTTACAGTCTACTTCTTTCAAGCATATTCACACAGAAAGGGAACTGACTTTTGGAATTTTGATCATTTCATCACAGTGAACAGAATGGAGCAGCAAGCAGCCACTCTCTTTACTCAAACCACAGGTCCGTTCCTTTACTTCAAGTAATTTTTTTCTTTAAATAAAGACAGACAATAATTTCAAATCTTGTTATTTTTACTATAATACAGTATCATCGTCTGCACTTTTATTAGCACAAACAAATTTTGACACTATCAAATGGTGAATTTTCTTTTCACACCAAAATCTTTTCTACAGTACACTCTATTCCAAGCAACTGCCCATTATTGCCTCCACAAGTCTTATGGAGATGTTTTCATAATCATATGTCATTTGTATGTCCAGACAGTGCATCTGGATAATGGACTGAGTGCAACACAAGTGCTACTCCAGTTCCACAGGCACCAGCATCATGGTGCTTTTTTCCACTACCAATGTACACTAAGGCTAACTACCCTTGGGCAGACATAGCTTTATCTGTAATTGCCCCAAAGAAACCCAGGAGCATCCAGGACATTTTATTTTCTAGTGGTCAAAGAGCGAACACAAGCCTCCAGGTCTTTCAGCACCCAGTGTAACTATCAGATTCTTGGTTTAACAATGCAAATATCTTTGTAGACACAAGCACTTTCAGAGCTTTATGTTCCACTAAAATGACGGATCTAGAATTTCCCATGCTTGTTATAAGAATGTGAAACTACCGAAAAAAATGTGTCAACATTTTAGAAACTGAATTTTATTTCAGTGTAAAAAAAATGGTATTATTTAGCATTTAGTGAGAAGAAAGTTATTTCAAAAACTGCTGAATATTTAAATCTGACATTTTATATCTGCTTAGTCTATAATAATACATATGTTTCATAAATAAGAAGAAATATCATTATAAAAAGCATGAATTTTAAAAATTTCCTCAGAGGACAACATTAATGTTAAATTCCTCATCTTAAACATGAGTGTTGAACTCGTGCCTGTTAGGTATTTCAGTGTAGTGAGCTACACGAACGACCTTAAATGGAGCTAAATCAATTTCTCTCATTCAAAGTTTTTAAGAAAGAATACGTCCCATTCTAAAAGTTGTGTTATAAATTTAGCAAAATCTACAATAACAAAATAAGCATTTGAGTCTTAATGCCTATGGTACAGAGAAGATTAGACTAGATGACCATAGTCTAGCAGCACAAGAATACGTTGCTACTGCACAGTTTATTGCTGTGGTTCTCTATAAACAGCTTAACAGTACATTATGTGCTCCAATACACATTGCCTTCTTCCCCACATCCTAAAATGGAAGAACCTGGCACTTGCAGACAATGCTTCCCTCTGCTTCTGCTGCCTGGGAGCCCTCAAACCAAATTTTCTTGCCCTTTTTCTGTCCCAGGCTCCTGACCTTGCCCAGTCTCTTCTGCCGGGCAGTCCCCTGGCTCTGCTCTCAGCAGCTCCCTGGCAATGTGCCCCAGAGTCCATTCCCACTTTGAGAAGGATCCTCCTACTGAAATGAAGCTTGCTGAAACAGGACAGATAGTTTATTGAGTTCTCTTCAAGGGAACTGAGTTAGTGTAATAAGCCTGACTGGTAATGTCTACTACTTAATTACAATAGTATTAGGATAAAGTCTGCTTAATGGAAATGCTTATAACAAGCACCAAGTAACTGAATTATTTTTAAAAACGTTTCAGACCAGTGATAGTTTTAAAAAAATGTTGGAACTTCTGCTGTTTTGATAAACAGGTGTCACAATGAACCATGGGTACCTGTAGTCTTAAAAAAGGGCTGTAGTCAAGGAAAAGAGGTTAAAAAATGAAAGTGAATTTATGTGAAAACACCCTGTTGACATAATACTACATTCTGGAAATCATTGATTCAGAAATAAAGAAATAAAAAGGAACAACATAATTTTAATCTTGTCTTCCTGTGAATGTTTTTCATTCATGTGGTTCTTTTAAAAACAAATTATATTTGTATGTCCTTTAGACATTTAATTTTTTAAAATTAAGGCTATCATAATGGTATGCAGTATTAATACCAGTGTACTAACAGCATCTAGACAGAGGTGCATGATCAGTGTCCTCTTTCTTTTCACAGACCATGTTGCTTCATCACCTATTCGCACTCTGGAAATTCCTTCCACAAGCTGGAGAAAACCACTTTCAGCTTTTTTCAAAACAGGGTGTTTATTAACGATTAACCCTATCCTAGCAAAAACCAGGACACTATCCTATTAGTAACATTTTTAAAATTAACTCTGTTGTGTAAATGGAAACGAAGGAGTAATAATAACTATATTTTAAAAAAAAGTGTCTAAACTGCAACTATGCACAAAAGTTTTTTAAAAAGTTCTTCTGTCACTACACTCCCATCAATTCCATGTCTATATAAATGGGAGAGCACTTTATAAAAGGTGAGGCAATGTGTTTTCAAAGACCATTGTGGATGGCCATGTGGATGTCCACATCATCTCAGCATATCTCCATTTTTTGTCAATGTTTCAGTTTGCACGAAGTGGCCAACCCTGATGCTGGCACAGCGCATCAGCACATCGCCATAAGCAAGACACAATTTGCTGTCCAGAAGTGATGTTACATTAACATCTGCTTGTGCTTGGGACAGAAGGAAGTGTTTCTAAAGACCCTGACAGTAACAGCAGTAAAAATGAGAAAGAAATGTTTCTGTAGTCACTTGAGGTACTTAAAATTGTAAACTCAGGATAATAAAGATTATAATCAAAGTTCCTTACTCAATACCCTATTTTTGGTAATAAAATATAAAAATAGCTTTCTGCTAATAAGAGTCAAACCCCCCATTTGTAGGTAAATATCTAAAGATAAAAACTGCCTTATCCCTTTCCGTGTTTGAACAAGGGAACTAGAGACTATAGCCTTACTATAGCCTAACTACAGTCAGACAACTACTGGCTGTCTCGGTGGCCATAGAGCACTTCCAACCAAAGTACCCAGCAAAGCCTTGCGCTGCAACTCTGAAAAGTAAAAGCTGCTGGCTGCGACAGCGAGGAGTGTTTTGACCCCAAGTGACCAGCCGCAGATTAGCGAGTGACTTAACTGCACTGTGAACCTTGGCTCCTCAGCCCCTCATACGCTACCCAGTCAAACAGTTCCATGAGAACATCTTCCAGAAGAAGCGTTGCTTTGGCACCAAACCTCCCAGCTCCCATTAAAGGGTCCCTGCTGTATCCCACTGCTTGCCTGGCCCAGCCCGGCACACTTTCCTCCCGCAGATTCCCTTCACAGCCATGTTGAATCCTCTTTTCCTTATCAGGCTGGTACAGGCCTGCCCCACACACTCCTTCCTGCGATGAGATGAGGAGAACGGGGGGCAGGATCCAGCTGCTCATTGTTTAGCTTCACAAAACCCTGCCATGGGCACAGATTAACACCAAAAACTAGATGGTGGCAGCCAAGGGAAAAGGCCTTTGCCTCCGCTCAACTACAGGAGCGATGGCACAAGCTGCTGCTCAATGTCTGCCGTGAGTTACACAGTCCTGTGCCACTTTTGTTTCCAAGGGTCTCATTCCCACCAAGCTGTTCCCTCAAACAGGGAAATATTTTCAGCTGGGAAAATGCAAGCAAACAGCTTTTTCTTAAGTAGGCTGCTAGTGCCTTGAATTTAGAGCTGCTTACGTGCAGCAGCTACTCTTTCAGTGGTTTGTCTGACCAGCCTAGAAGGGTCTTCTGCTCTTCTCACCTGCCTGGTCACATTAGACTTGAAACTTGAGCAAATCCACTTTCCTGTTAAAGATAAGAATCACAAGCTAGGAGTTTCATGCTTAGAGATATATTCCTGTCTACTTGTTGGTATCCACAAACTACTGAATTATCTTTGATGCAGCAGGGCAGAAAGTTGGAGACGTCCTGGTAAAACTATTGATTAAATCATGTCACTTTCCTTGTAGAGCTGAGTTCTCACCAAATGCAGATAGAAAATAGTATTTTACAAAACTCTTCATGTGCCTGTTTGACAAAATAGCAAGATTACATTAAATCTCAAACAGAATCTCGAAACATGAAGATGATCTCTTTTTACCGTAAAACAAAAGAACAAGCTTTTATTTTAGAAGTACACTTTCTAGGCTTGAAAAGATATTCCTGTGCATTTCATTTTCTTGGGACTATCAACTATTATAGAACAGTTGATGGGAAGTGGAAGAAGTGGAAGGAAATGGAAGGCAATAACCTCTGTGTCCAACTGTGCAGACAGATACAAACACTACGCATGCAGTTGCAAGCAGGAGAATTTTGTCTCTTTGGTAAAATTACAGGAACAGATCATTAAAAGTATCCACATAGGAAATCTCTCAGTCTAAATAAAATAAAGGTATCTAAATAGATATCCATAAATACTTAATAATTATATAAGGAGTTATTAAGTTCAGATTGAAATCAGAATTAAATGCCTAGACAAGTTTTAAGATCTGAGACTCACTCCTTGTTGTTAAAATCAACATTCTTAAGATTTCTGGTGGCTGCATGCAGATTGTTTCATCGACAGTAACAGTAACGCAATGGGGTACCTTATTTCATACACACTCTAATTCATGAGTATTGTCTAACTCCTAGGTGAGAAAAAATAAGAAATTAATCATTGAGCTATTTCAAGTCTACTATTAAGGTACTCTGCAGTCCTGAAACAGACCTTGCTCTACCACATCTCCAAGCAATGCCACAGCACTGCTGATGAAAGCAACATATTTCAACTGCAAACAGCACTTAAATATTTTTTGCTCAAGGTGCCCAGCCTTCCACTACTCTGAGATGTATATTGTCAATATACTTCAAGACAGAAACCTGAAAGATCTAAAAAGTATTTGACATCTGGCACAGTGACTCAATTAATTACTGTGCTGAATTAATTAGCTTGCTCCATCTCCTGAGCCAACAGCAGTGAGACTATATTCAGCAACATAGCACCGCTTGAAATAAGAAGCACTTCAACAGAAGTGCTTCTTATTACATGTACAGGCTGTATACAGTGCATAGTACTAGGTTAGTAAGTAAGCTCTAAGTGTTATAGCTAGGTAATGAATCCCATGAGGCACTGTCACACTGGTAACACTAAACAGTAAAGTCAGGTAAGACACTTGTAGTCAGCCAAAAACATATTTTCCAATAAAGAGACCAGCTGCAAAACTTGTGATATTTACTCACAAGAGGTTCCCTGAATTTTTCTTTCCTTTCCTCTCTATATAAAAAATTCACATTAAAACTCTTTTCCAAAAATTATTTTTTTTTTATAACAGCGCAATGTTTGAAGTTCTCATTCAGAAATGAACTAAACCTGATGTCAGCTGCTGATGTGAAAGTTTGATTGAATTCTAGGGAGATGAGGCTTTACCCAAATAAGCTTTCCGAAACAGATATAAATAACTTAAGTAAACAAACACAACTCCCCTTATGAACACCAGAGAGCAAGTACGTTACTGAGAAAAGTAATCAAATGTGTCAAGCAAACAGGAAAATCATAAATAACCAGGATCATTTTTAAAAAAAGAAGATAAAAGAAAAATATGTAAAAGCTGGCACTGGGTTTGCATTGCTTAAACAGTAAATTAAAGTTCTATCAAGAGATTTACATTTTTTCATACAGCATTTTAAAGTAACAAATGTAGGCTTAGAGGAAGCATCTGATATTCAGGAAAAAGAAACAATACTTAGAATCACAAAATAATTCAGGTTGGAAGGGACCTCTGGAGGTCATCCAGTCCAAACTCCTGCTCAAAGCAGGGCAAACTTCAAAGTCAGATCCAAGTTCGAAGTTAGCTCAGCTAGCTCAAGATCATATACAGTTCAGTTTTGACTATCCCAAAGGACGGAGTTGCTCAGGGGACAAAACAATAATTGCTGAAGACTACGACTCTGTTTACAGGAACTTTTTCAGATTTCCAAATGTATTTATATTAGTAGGCAAAACCAAAGTAAAATCTTTCAAGTGTTAGCAAAAATAGATTTGATGAGGTGTTTTTTTTTTTTTTAATTTGACAAGAAAAAAAGGAGTATCTTTCTAGTTTAGTGAGAAAAAAAAAAATCCTTCTGAAGACTTTCATCACACATCTTTCTAAACGAGGCTGAGAAAGTTGTTCCATCCCATTATAATTACCCACCTAAAAAGTCAGCTCTGCTCACTGCTTAATTACAAGTTCATTATAAACAAAATACCTTAGCTAAATGTTTTTTGTTACAGCAAAAGTGGTATTTCCCTAAATTTGCAAAGTAACAGCAGATCTTAATATATTCCTGTGCTACCAAAGGAGAAGCAAGCTCCTGCTAGAAGGATTGTGGTTGCTTTATCTATCCTTCAGAAAACAAAAATGAGATCAACTGCTGACACGTCTCATATTCTCTCTAAGAATATCTGATAATGAATACTTTTGTATTGAAGGGTCAATCAACATTATCTCCCATAGTCAAACATTATCTTAAAGTCTTACATACCTGAAGAAGTGGTACGAGTGGACAGGGCAATAGGGACAACACAAAGCTAGCATTTTTCCTAAGGTATTATATGTGGACTGATGCTGAGCTAGAACAGGACTAAGGTTTCTGTCATATGAAAGTTGATTAAAGTAGTCATAGCAGAATGACAGAAAATTATTTGAATTATAGGTAGTTGTTGCAAATGACATTTTATGAGAAACATTTTGAGAATGCTGATAGACCAAGAATAAAATGGATGAAGAAATAAAAATGAAACAGATAGAGAAAATGGAGAGAGGTATTCAAATTGTCCAGTTTCTAACAGTAAGACACTTTGAGTGTCCAGTCCTTTTGACACATCTGGGTTGGGAATACTGAACTCTAGGAAACTTAGACAAAGTTTCCACGCCACTTTCTGTAACATCTTGTTAGCAGCTTTTGATTAATAAATTATGCTAAAGAGTCTACAAAATATCAAGACCTTAAATGGCTACTATACACTCATAACAGAACAACACTTCACTCCAATTTTATGCTTATTTACAGAAAGTAACATGCTTATTATCCATCAAGGTCTTGGAAAGACAACTCCAATGTACAGGCATAGGTTCTCCAGAGAGGAGTTAAAGACTGTCAGTTTCCCTGCTTTTCTCCCATGTCCACATGACCCCTCTCTCCCACTTTCTCTGATGGTACTTCAGCTACTCCACACTCCTCACTCTCTTCAGGTCCTCCAAGGGCAGGACAATACCTCCAACACTGGGAAGCTCAGCTTCCCAATTTACAGCAGAGCCATATCTACCCCAAATGTATGTAATAGACTTCCGTGAAACAGTTCCACAGGTCTTGGTGCTAATACATTCCTGCAAAGTCTGCACTAGGAAACTGATCCAGCTGAAGATAATGGTTCTTTGGAAGTATCCCACCGGGTGATGTACGTTCCTACATTGTCTAAACCCTTCTTCTAGAGATATTTGTTGCTTTTTTTAAACATAAAATCACCTTTCCAGATAATCTCAGAAATTAATCTGAACTATATACAAATAATATTGAAGCTCAGACTTAAAACCAATACAAACAAAAATGAAATTAAGACCTAGGAATGACATGATTTTCAGTGCACTGAACTGAGACCAGCAAAGCATTACTTTTAAGGAATATGGTCCACATACTTTCTGCAATCACAATAAAAAAACAAGGGTAATTGAGAATGTATTATATGATAGGCACCTTTTGACATTTTTCAAAATAATTTTAATCTGACAGAATATCTTGTTATGTTCAGTAGCTTTAACATTAAGACAAATTTAATGAATGTTATCCTAAAATAATGTAGCTCTTTATTTTCCTTTAATATAAATTAGGTATTCAGCAACTAATGCTGTGAAAAATTTAAAAAGCCACTAAAAATCAGATATTACTACTGAAAAGCAACAGCTTGGTTCAGCAAACAAGGAAGTGACACTTCCCTTCTGTAAAATAACAAGTTTGATACTATTAACCCGTGCTCCAAATAACTTTACGTGGACGGTTGCCATAGATGATCTAACTGGAAAAGAGCCAAATACCTCTGTCCATGAAAGCTAACAATGCCTGTTTTCACATGCTCCGGCTGAGTAGTAGTTCAGGCTATTCCCTAAAGACCAACACACAATATAACAAAGCAAAGCGCCTCGGAGCATCTACGTACCAAGGTGTTATTATTCAGATCCATCTTCCCAGAAAAAGGCCCCCATGTTGTTCCAACCGGAAGCTGCTGCCGGCTCTGAATCTTGCGCTCCCCGTCTTTCTGGACCACCTCCAACTCTCCTGCACACAAAGGAAACAAGCAGTGTTGAGAGTACTTTCACTTGTGCCTTGACAACAACCACCTCTGCCTTTGTGCTGGCTTTACACACACAATGTTCTGAGGACTCATATAATGAGAATTAATTATGCTTGTCTGAAAAACAACTGATCTTGTCATCCTGCAAAAGAAAAACAAAACTTTTTCCTTTATAATTATATTCAAGTTTGGTTTTTTTTTTTTTCCCTTCTTGCATCTTTTCACATGTATTAGAGTTTGAAGGCACTTTTATTCAGAATAGTGGTTTCATAAATGTTCTTAAGCAATGCTGAGACGGGGGGAGATGAGAGCTGAGAGAGTGCAACAGCAGCCACACCTGGTGCATCAACCTCCTTGATGCAGTAACAGTTGTGCCTAAATACACAATTTCTAACATTCTTTTCTAAAATAATTAAAAAAAACTCTGGTTTCAAATTTTTGTGAAGATAAAATGCAACAAGGGGACACTAGTCTGTGCTTTTCTTATGAGACGTTTAAGTGAATTTTTAGATGCTATTGCACTTCCAAGCTTTGGCCTTCCTGAAGGTAGGCAGAAAATTTGTTGTCGTTCTCATGAGCTCAGAGCGACAGAGCTCACCTCGACTTCACGTAACCATGATTTCTCCTAACCTGTTTCCCCTGCCTGCTAAAACCCCTTCTTCCCTTTCCATACCAACCAGACGCAACAGTAATTCCTGCCTTTTGCATCAGCACATCCCTTCTCAACAACTCTACCCCAAATCAGGACGGTGCTTTTCCACAAACAGGGCAAAGTCCAACTGTGCAAGAAGTCAACTTGTCCCAGATTTAGAACTAGCAGTTGTTGTGAAATGAACCTTGGGCTGGAGGAAGTGAGTAACTCCTCCTGGCTTACACACAGTCTCCACAGATTCTCCCGAGCTAACCATTCCCCATGGATGTCTGGATTTATTTTACAGCCAGGTTGCAGAGGTTTTCCTTGTCCGTAGGGGTTAATCTCAAACGTTTTCCAAAGAGGAGACTTGGCTCCAGCTTCCATTTTCAAGCACAGAAATCTAAATTTCACCTCTGCGTGTTGCAGACTACAAAACTACTCTGCGTAAAACTGTGCATCAGATCCTTCCTGCAAACTGGAACAAATCTAGGAAATAGAGATGTATCAGTTTACAAAAGCTTCTATGTATGTGAGTGAGCCCTCATCGTGACAGTGCTATGACATTTCAAAAGGCAGTATATGAGCAGGAAAGTTTATGGATTAATTATATCTCATTTAGACATGTGATGCATTGCATCCAAACAGAAAAAAAAAAAAACCCAAAACAAAACAAAACAATTTTTCCTTCTCACAGTCACATTGTTACCAACTGTATTAACTTTAAAAAATCTCTTTATATGTTAATTATGGAAGAGAGACATCTTTCTGGTATTGCAAGGTAATGTGTTGATCACTTAGGCATACTGCAGCATTTTCTCTCTACATAGAGATGAAAACTGTAGCATTTGCTTGCTTTTACACACTAAAAAACAGTCATGTCTATGGACATGTCACATTTAACTGATACCAGAGGAATCATGAGAATCTTTGAAAACCCTTTTAAAAAATAATTCAGCCTCCCTTTCTGCCACTGACATTTTTCATTTGAAAAGGGTTCAGACACAGTCAAACAGTGACTCCTTATCTGTACCTGTGGATTTACAAGCAGGCCTGTCTTTTAATGGATTAAGAATGACAAACTTAGGGCAGATCATCCAGTGATATCCAAAAACCTACCTAAGTTTTAAGGTAGACATCATTACACTTTATGTTTTAAATAAGATTAATAACATGAATCTTATGCCAGCAAAACAGGTTGATGCAATCATAAAAACAAGCAATTCCAAAATTGTATTTTTTTTCCTCCAGTTGACAATTAAGTACGTTAATGTGGATTCTTTCTGTTTTTATTTTCTTTTGTTACAGTTCCAAGTTGTAGTTTGGGCAATACATTTCAGTATGTATGAATATATTGAAATGTACTACAGATGGGGTAACATCATGCTGAATTGTACTGAAGCTGCTGTATTTTCCCCTCCCCTCAGAACACCATGACAAAGTACTAGATTGCAGACAGGCTTACAAAACATTTTGCTCCATAACCTTCCTGTTTCCCTTGATCACAGTTCTCAACAAAAGATGCATTTCTCTCTAGTCACCATGACCAGCAGCCATTTTAATCCTATGGGTGAATGTTAATGTTGGGAAGGATACTCTGCTCATATGTTTTGGCACACATAGATATTTTGTACAAGGTGCAGCACAATTTGATCCTTGGCAAAGATTTTTTTTTTTTTTTTTCACTGAAAATTTTTTTAGGGGAAAAAATTAACACGAAGAGAACTGCAAGTTAAAAAACCACTGCACATCAGGGTCTACAAGCATTTGCTTAGATTTTTTGGGGTTTTTTTTTCCTACCATAGCCTGCACTTTTTGTAAAATCCCTTTATACATTCCTTTGACTGTCCTGAGCAGGAAGGCCAGGTGCTGGTACAAGGGTTTGTAGAAGAAAGGTTACAAATGCCACTATTAAAAACCGTCTTCTGAATTCTCCCACTGATGAGAACGGGGCTGTCCTCTGCTCACTGCCGGCTTCCCACAAGGATGCTGGCTCAAGCGGTGCCATACCTGTGGCCCCGAGCAATTTGTGACCTCAAGGGAGTCTGCTGGAAAAAAAGAGAACCTCACCCTGTGACTCTTAATTAAAAGAGTTTGAAAAATACATCAGCAAGCCAAGATTTTCCCCTTCAGCATTCAGAAGAACTGATGAACAGAAGAAATGAACCCCATCAGCATCAGATGTAAGTCAGAGTGCTCTCTGCAGCTGTGGTCCCCTGCACAACTACTCAGCATCTTCACAGATTACATCAGGAGAAGGAAGAGGAGCAGAGATTTTATTGCTGTATCATCATTCACAGTAAGAAGTGTAAAGACTCAGCTGGTACTGACTCTTCACAGTTGCTTGTCCAAGGAGATCCCAATGAGTGGGGAGAAAAGAACGGATGAAAAAGCTGCTGCAGCTTCCTTTAGTCCATACTCCAGCCCAAAGGAAGCAGAAAATTTTGGGCCAAGCACTGTTAGGAGTTCCTAGTGACCAGCAAATTAAAGAGACTATCTCAACACTGAACATAATGTTCCTTCACGTAACAGTAAATTATAATATACAGAATTCATACACACCCCTGGGATATATTATGTGATATACTTCATCATTCCTACAGCAAAGCTGAGAAGCACTTGTGTTTTGCTGTTTGCATCCTAAACTTGTCAACCATCCAATTGAAAAGGACAGCAAGAAGCATAACAGAAGCAGCACTACAAAGTATAAGTAGAGAGGGAAGTGATGCCCTGCTTTTAGTTTTCACGAGTTAGGTTAAAAAAAATACTTAAGAGACATTCCATTTAGTGATATTTACTTCCCTTTTCCTTGCTATGGAGCAAGTATTTTTTTCAGCTTGTTCTTCAGGAACACACTTACTTCCAGCTTGCTGAGTAAGTTTATACAAAATATTTGAGACACATAGTATGGGCTAATCAATTTTGGTAAAAGATAATGCTGTTAGTGCTGTGGGCTGTTTCTCTTATCTTGTTGATATAGCATACTTTTAAAGTCTGCGATTACTCAAAGACTTATGATAGCTGCACTGTAAAAGAAGCCCCAAGTCATGACTCACTACTACAGCTACAAAACATCCCATGGCTTTTAAGATATTAGGCCACCTTGGTGGATACAAAACCAGAATGAAAGGGCTCAATTTAGGATTCTTTTCTTACATATACACATAAAGCTTGCATAAAACAGAAGGTAGAGAGGTCAGTTTAGTTTTGTCTTCTTTTACAGCAAAATCAGAATAATTAAAAAAAAACTCAACAAAACATGTAGCATACACAGGAACCCAAAATCAGCTTTTGGCCCTTAACACAATTTGACCACAGTTCGAATACCAAAACAAATTAACTATACATAGCATTTCTGAACAAAATAATATTGGCTTTCATCCACATTCTGGAATAAGAAACAAAGGAGTGTATAGCTGAAGGTGAATGATGAACAGTGTTTTAGGGGAGAAAAAGTTAACTACTTCATTCAAAATAAGTGTATCCAGATATACAAATGTTTATTTCTAAGCAAGTCACTAATAGCTTTGGCAGCAGGTTTTTTGTCAGGAATAGCTTTCTAAATGGAGTCATTTAAAAAGAATGAGTAAGCTCTTCCTCTGCTATAATTAGAGACTGGTTATATGACATCATGGGGCTCTACCAATTTCCACTAGCAAATAGCTCCTTCTTTGAATATTTCCAGTGCACACCTACCTGGCTCTCTAATTAATATTTTTGCATGGCAGAGAGACTGCGCAAATTGTAGTTTCAAACAAGAATTGCTCTGAAGTCATAGTGAGCGAGTTAAAAACACTCTCAGAAGTTCTTAAGTGCTGCTCTGTCCACAGCCCAAGATCTGCCTGCCATCCTGTATGCACAGGAAGAATCTGCAATTAGTATTTAACTGGTGATTACCTCCATTATAACAAACTAATATGTTTACGTTTGCACACAGTAGTTCAATGATAGCAGAGAACTATCCCATTTCCACTGCTATGATTCTTAAGAAGGTATCTCCAATATTAAATGCTCATACACTTGCTTGGCAGACATAAACTGCACTATTGAGATACCTCCTCTAAATTCTCCTCTCAATTTTCAAGTCTCTGAGACATAACACACACTAAACTACAGTTTTGAACATAAACTTGAAATACGACATTCTCTATTCAAGTACTCCAGTCAAACCCTGATAAATCAGGCTGGCCATGCAGTGATCTTATCCTTTCTGACTCTTTAATAAATCGAACCTTGTAAGTTCACGCTGTTGGAAGTTGTCACTAAATGAAATTGTGACCTTATCCGATGCGTGAACTTATCCTGCTGACAACTACATTTATTGTGTGGATAAGCATGGGGGGAAAACAATACTTTTGATAATTGTGATCTTAGCCATATGCAACTTTAACAGATGGGATCTTTTTGAAGTTCCATTAATGATTTGCCTACGATGAACCTCTACTCAGGACAAAAAACAAATGTTCTTCATAGGTAAGTGGTAGGGGGACTGGTAAGCAGTATGAAAAGTACACAAAGAGGTACTGGCTGACAGCAGTGAATCAGAAGCTATTAGCCTAACACAGAGAGCTTGGAATTAGCTTGTAATTGCACTGGAAAGGATAACATAATGGAGGTGGCAAAATAGAAACATTCCCTTTCCACAGGACTCATTCAACAGCCCAAAACCCTGAAACAAGTAATTGAGAGTCTGAAGCACTAACCCAAAGTTATGCTAAGCCATGGCACTTCATGATGAATGAATGAAGACTGCATCCCTTTCCAGCGCTGACTGGACAGCTGCCACTGCTGTTGTGGAAGAACGTTGGGTAACAGGCAATTCACACAGCTATGTTATAAAAATGACCAACCATCTCACATTACCGTGTTTGTCTGTCAGGGATCTCATACACTGTGTTACCTAATTCTGTTACCTAAGCACTGCACCCATTCTGCAGCGCACTGACTCTGGAGGAGTAAGAAGATCTGAGGGGTGTCAGGGTACAACCTGCTTTGCAGCACTACAAGTCTGCTGTGGGATACAAGAGCTGTACCTATCTTACTAGAAAGACACATATACATACGAGACAAGCTCACAATGGAGTCCAAACAGTAATGGACTAAATTGCCATCAACCTTCAAAAGAAATTTTACAGTTTGCTTTGCGAATCAAAATTGCATTCACTGGGGTCTTAGCAAAACCAGAGGTTATTTAGGTTGTTCAGAAGCAAAGGCAAAGTTTAATTTTGCTGCCCTGGAGATGAGAAAATAGGGCCAGGTCACTGTTAGGATGAGAAGGATAGAAGAAGAAACAGACTTGGGACTCAAAGCTGAGAAAACAGCTCTGTGGAGTCACCCTGGAGACAGGGCTGCTATTCTCCTGCCACTGAAGGGGCAGAGGGATTCTGAACAGAGCAGTCTTCTTACTTTCTCTGAAGTCGCTGACATCTCCCAGCAGCTCCTCCCCCTAGCCCTGATCCTCCCTGGTCCCATGCCTGTTAAGGAGTAAGGTCAACAGGACTTTTTAGCAGACACAAGGATAACCCACAGGTTGCTCTAAGCTACCGCCCTCCTTTGCCTACATTTAGAAGCAGGTCTAGATAGCAAACACAGCACAGGAGAAGCTGTCACATGATACTTCTTCCTAACCGAGCTCCTTAACTTTGCCCCATCTTGCCAATGCTCTAGGTAAGGATAACAAATGAAAAGGCTGCTCCATTTTCTGTAACAAAAATTTTTATGCTCCCTACCTTTCTTTAGAGCCCCAAAAGTCAGAAGCAGAGTTTATTTATCTCTCCTACCTGCTGCTAGTACTCCAAATGGCAGAGTGCAGGTGCTATCCTTATCTGCAATACTGCTGTCCTACAATGGACAATAAAGGGGAGGAAAGAATATTCTGGAAGTGAGGATAGCAAAAGACTAGGTAAAGATTTTCAGAAAAAAAGACCACGGAAGGGGCGGGGGGAGGGGGGTGGAATTTTTAAAACAAGGCAAGAGATGGGGAGTTTAGGGAAGGAACCATTTGAACCATTTGTGTCTGATCGGGATACAAAGACATAGCCCAAAAAAATGAAAACTGAAGCTTCAAGAAAAAGAAGGATGCGGAAACCTTGCCAGAGCAAGAGAAGACAAACACATTTGCAAGTCTGAAACATAAGGACAGAAGTGTATGAATTCACATTTAGAAACAGAATGTAAATACTATTATCCTTTTTTTAGCCAAGGCATGTGTGTCATTACAGTGTTTAATTCATAAGCTAAAGCACCAAAATAAAGTATACTTATTCTAATATCTCATTGCTCAGCTGAATCCTGGCTAAACCAGATACTTAAAGTGTGTCTACACTGCAGCCAGTGATGTGATTTCACCCGACATCTGGTCAAACCCATTCTCTATCTCCAAGCAGTCAGATCACCACGTAGGTTATACAACTTTTCTGAGAAAAAGTTTCATTACTGGTTATTTGGTTTACACTAGGCTCCATCTATGGCCACCATACTGACATAATACTCCAGCCTGGCTGATGTGAGCTTAGGCAGAGATACATAAGCTGATCCAGATTCCCAACTGCAGTGCAGAGGTAACTTCAGTGATGTGAATGTGCACTATGTCTCACAACAC
Source organism: Antrostomus carolinensis (assembly GCF_000700745.2). Lineage (NCBI taxonomy): Eukaryota > Metazoa > Chordata > Aves > Caprimulgiformes > Caprimulgidae > Antrostomus > Antrostomus carolinensis. The sequence continues at coordinate 25,909 of NW_010317024.1, read as the reverse complement.
AAGCACAGTTTTTAGAGACCATAGTTTCAAAAGAATTGTATGCACTGACATTTTGAATATTCAAATTTGTGCTCTATTTTTATTCATTTGCTCATATAAAATGAACGCAAAGGAAAAAAAATTACATTCCTATAGCGTCTCACACTCCTGTTAGATACAGAACTTAGTAGGAACACAAGAACCCATTCCATGTTATAAAAGCATAGACGCACAGTGGTGAACACATCTGCATCAATTTGAAATGACAGTGCAACTTCCAAATTTTGGCGAGGCTAGGAGGAAGGGCGATTACTTAAATAAATGTTAAATAGCACATAAATTGAGTAACTACTAAAGATACAGCTTATGGAAAGACACATAATAATTGTCCATCAAGTATACCATCAAAATAATTTTTAAGGCTTATGCAGAACTATGACAAAAAGTACTGTTTTTTCTTGGAAGTCAGAAAGGAAGTACATAATGAACACTGCTGCTAGAGTGTGATTAGTTTTTTAGTAGAACAGACACTTATACAGCTGTATAGACTTTTCCTTTATTCAAACTGCTTCATTGAACTTACAGAAACCTGTTCAAAGAAAAAAAAATGAAAAAGACAGAAGTAGAATGAAAAATATATTCAAGATATGCCAAGAAATACCAAAGATTTGTTCACTTGCTTCAAAGTTAAGTTCCATATGAAAAATACTCTGTTCATATCTGCATCTAGTCTACAGACAGAGGCAAAATAAACTCAGCCATCATGGCAAAATCCTGATCCTGTGATGAAATTAGAAGAAACTACTCACTACAGCAGCAATTTACACCTCTGTGTTCAAAGTCTAAACCTCATACAAGAAGGAAAAAAAATATTTTTGTCTTTCTCAATGATTTTCTATCTTCACATTTGGAAGCACAGTTCAAGAGTTTTGCTACTCTCTGTATTGCTGAGATAGAAATATTTGAACTGGAGTAGAAATATTTGAAGAAATACAGAAAAAAATCCCAAAAGGCAACCAGTGCAGCTGAAGAGTCCTCACTGTAGTTTTCTGTGAGAGGAATACTGTAAACTCTGTTCTCACATGGACACTCCATACTGGCAAAAATGATTCCCAATTATATTATAACACTCTGCAGACTCAGTGGGTTGAGTAGGTACTTTATCCCTGCTACATGCAGCTTGCACAGCTTCGCTCCCTCTCCCTCCATCACAAATACATATGATACAGAAATGCCAGACTTGGCAAGAGCAGGCTGATGATATTACTGAAGAGGGTTTTCTTGATAAGATCATCATCTGTTTCTGGACTCTTGGGTATGCTCCTTTCCACAGCAGAGGAACAGTCGACCCTGATAAACGTCCCTTTGTGTGCAGATTTTCCCCAGATATATGCAAAGACATTTCAGTACTGAGTCTGTCTGTTTTTTTGTTGCTTCATATAGTTCAAATACAGTTAGAGGTATATGGAGCACTGTATGTAAAGCAATAGAAAGTGGACACATTGAAAATACAGCTTATGTAACTCAGATTGAAGCCTTTTCTAAGACAGATGCTATTCTGTGGGGAGAAAATTAAACATTTCACCATCACCTACATCAAGCTTTCCCTGGGACTTTTTGGAATCCGTTTAGCTGAAAGATGCTAACATTTTCTTTTTTACAGTATTATTTGCATAAATATATATGGTATTTAAATAAAATCATTACTAGATATTTGTATGTTTACCCAATATTGTTTGATTTCTTTTTTACTTGGAAAAATATTAAGGTATCCCACATTGTTGGTGAATGCAGAAAGCTACTAAAGTTAATTTAGTATGAAGACTGCTTTATTAATATTGACACCATGAAATGTATTAAATGAACAAAAATGTTTTGGAAAGTATTCTTTTTAACTCTAAAAGCAAGAGCAGTGAGATCATCTGTGACTGTATCTGTTGTGTCTTCTCAGTTTACAGTACTTATGCTTAGAGATAGAAGGATCTATTTTCATCTCTCATTTGTGTAACAGCAGATGAAGTTATTTGCTTTCTATCAGATATGCATGCTCAGACCTATGGAACCACTGCTTAGATGCCGATTTCTAGCTCAGAGTATGCAATCCAAACTGGCTAAATGTCAAGCAAAAGAAGTAGATACTTTAACATTATTTTCCTATTTCCTTTCAATGTTTGCAACAAATTTCTGAGAGAAGGAGAGTACCAAGAAAAAAAAAATCACAGAATCACAGGATTGCCTAGATTGGAAAAGAGCTTTGAGACTCAAATTTATCAGTATTTAGTGTGACCGTCCAAAAGATCTAGTTGCTGTTGAGATTAGGAAGGCGATAGGGGAACTGGGAGAAAGGGAGATGGAACGCCATGCTCACTGCATGGCGTTCAATATATAGTTCCATCCATTATAATTATAATTTATATGAAGAGTAACATTATTATAAATAGAGATAAATGTAGTATAACTATAATATACAATATCAAGATTCAAATTAATAATTTCTTTGCACTTGCTGGGGATGGTCATGCATAACAGACACATGGCTCTGCACTGCTCCAGCACTCATGAGTTATGTGCTTATCTGCACCTTCTGTGATCAAGTACCAGCAATGACCAACACAGCTTTTTAACACTGTTGCCAGACAGGAATTGACTGCTGGTTTTGGACAGGGACCAGAGTACCCTTCCTTGCTCCTTCAGAGCCTCAGTCTGGACTATTACACTGCTTTCACATGCAGCTGTATCTTACCATAGCTGAGACTTTGAAACTGACATAAAGAGTGATGCCCATTTATAAGGCAGAGTTGTAACTTTGAGTGAAATAAAGCCTTGAACAGAGATTGAGCACAAGTCCTGTGCACTACCTAAATCCTACTCTGAGGCTTACATAAGACTTAAGTAGAATATTGGTCTTGTGACAGCCTCTGCACAAGAATGGCCTTGACCTTCATATGAGTATGTCCCATGGGCATCATGTGTGTAAAGCACATCCCAAATTGTTTTACCTTATCACCTTCCCCTTTATGAGCACAGGCTTTGAACATCCCATTGCTGCTTGGACAGACACAGTGACTGGGGAGTCCAAGGAACAGGCATGACTGGCACATGGGGCCTGTTCTGCAGCATTCTCCTGAAGAATCAGTTCCCGAGACTGACTCTTCACAGACTAGACTTTACCTCTGTAAACAATGACTGAGAACAACTCCACATTCTCTATGAACTTAATGGAAATTTCAGCCTATATAAGAAGCTCAGGGTCTTGCAGTGAGTCAGTGCTGGCAACAGGAGCCCAAACTTACTCTAACAGTTGCAATCACTGCTTCTGAAAACTTCACACAATACATACAGAAACTTACTATTTTGAAGAAGTAGGAAAGTATTTCTGGCAAGGTACAGCCATTAAACAGGCAGTGTTAACAGAGTTCAAAAGAATTATAACTTACAATGTATCTGGGCTACAGAATTATTTTATCTTTGAAGCATTAAAACTGCCCCTATACTATGTTGTTTAAAAAATACCAATGTCAATTTATAACAGTTACTTATTATCCTGCAATGGTGATGTAGTATATGAATATAAGAAATATATAGAGTTAAAACAGTTAAGTACATAGGAAACAATCATATTGAAAAGGCTGCAGTTTGACATCTTCATTCTCCTGCTAATAAAATTGCAGTTTACAAAATTAAATACAATAGCATTAAAAGTCCCCTAAAAATATCTCCTCCTTCTCTTCCTCCCCAATAAAAAAAAAAATCACATACATCAATGCAAGAAGAAAATTTCTATTTTAGCTATGACTATTATTTTGATGTACAGAGATACTTTTCAACTTAACAGTTCCTTTCTGATAGGCACGGATAAATTGTTGTACAAGGAGTCTTGGAGAAGTGTAGTTTTATTCTACCAGTTTTTTTCCCCATATGTTTTCATTTCAGTTAACGAAGTACATTAACAAGATACATAATGCATTAACTTAAAAGGATAAAATACCTAGACAAACAAATCTTACTTTACATATCCAGTGGTGTAGTTAGTAGTTTCAAAATCAAGCCCCCCAACATTAGAAAAAGCTTGAGCCTCCATGCAGCCCCCTTGAGCCCTGGATCGTTCTTTTGCAGATCCCAGGATCTCAGCACAAAAGCTGGCTTTTTATCCCGTCTCCTGTCCCCTAGATGCTGCTTCCTTCTCCAGTACATCTGCCTCTCCCTATTGCCTTCTGTGGTCTCACTGTTCCTCCTCAATGGCAAGTACTGGGTCACACCCAAGTTCCCAGTGACGACCTCCAACAATGTCCAGAAGTAAATGTCAGAAAAACAAGAGGAGTAAGGTACGTATGCTTTACTTCACACAACTAGTTTCTAGCTTTCTGTCTTCTATTGAACACAGACCATCTACCAATCAAGCCTAATCTGCCCCTTCAAATTCCTAAAAGCTGTTTCCTACTCTCATCAGATGCTGACAGTCTTTTAACTGATATCTGTATCTTGTCTTAGTCATCAGATACCATCCTAAGTCTAAACTTGTCCATTCTCTTGACTGTACTCATCACAGATACACAGCTCTCTTTACTGTACTCATCACAGATACACAGCACTCCAAAGAAGATTAATTTATTCTACAAAAAACCTGTTTATGACTCAGTGTGGACATCCCCAACATACTGGGCAGACTTAGCAGTAGTTGTGTTACCAGCATCCTTCTTACTGCATATGCTTATTGCTATTATTTCTTCTCCTTGCACCTCTGTAAGCTCTACACTTTACACAGTCGATAGGTAATACAAAGGATCTTATCTTCCAGTCCACAAACATAACCTCCTCAACGACCTGCTGCTAACTTCACACCACCAGGAGTCAGGAGAGCTACTAATAGAATGATTTCTATAACATCACTAATACCCAGGTGTGAAAGTAGATGTCCATGAGGACAATGTTACAGCATGACAAAGTTAAGTGATGGAGAAGTAACAGTCAGGGAGCAGTTCTCATCTGGAAATAAAAAGTGTAAATTTTTTATCATAAGTAGAAGCTTAACAAAATGCAGGAAAATATTTATTTTTGCTTTTTAATCAGATACTCTTGTTCAAATAAATGCACATCTCTCCCTTCTCTAATATTTTTTTCAGATGGATATCAGCTTTGAAGTCTCTACTCAAACACCATTAAGAGATTCCTAAATTATCTCCAAGTAATGCTAGCTAGCCTTGTGGTACTGCCCCTGAATTAGGCTGCAGCCTCCAAGAAAGGAGGGACCATATTTCACCTACTCTTAAAAGTACCAAGAACACTGTCTGGATTAGACAAATAATAATAAAATTGAAATAAACTAAGGACATATCCTAACAGAAAAATGAAATTAAGAATTCATTTTGAACGATTCAGGTTCCCAAGAAAAATTGAGTGTTCTCTGGATGATATCAAAGGAGATTTGTGGGATCTGATGGTGTGGATTTGCGTACTGGTGGATCTGATACTGTACTTCACTCTTATAAAGCTGAAACTAGAAAACATATAAAGCAAAGGCAATATCGTCTTTCCAATTACAGTAGCAGCATTAAGGTCATAATGAAATAAAAGGAAATTCCATGTTCGTAAACTGCCTACTGGCATAAAGTGAATAAAGAAGAAAGCATTAACAATGCTTGTAGAAAAATGTCATGCTATACTCCATACAAGTTTTATATTTCTTGGCACTTTTTGTAAGCAAGTATAAATATGCTAGTACTCAAAATCAATATAAAAATTTCATAGAAAAAATAAGTCCCATCTATGGCTGGGCTGTACCATTAGCACCTTAACTTACACATATGCGAGAATATACGTATAAATAAACATGCAGAGTCTTCCAAAAGTCTTCCACTGTGCCACATATGGCCATAGTATGTTTAAGTATTTCTGTATTCTTATTTTGTCTTCTCCATTTGACAACCAATAAAAAATTCTGGAATTTGCTTTATAAAATTAGAGACAGACAGATATTCAAAAGGCAGTACCAAAGAAACTGCGGTAAACAGGTAACTCAAGCTTTTGCTAGCTCCCATGTAGTACTTTCTCACAAATATCACAATCAGCAGTTCAAAGAATAATAAATGAGACACATATGCATTTTAGAGAAGACGAGTCTTGCAGTAAACGTTCCAGACATAGTCTTCAAAGATCTGGGCTTGGTGAATTGGATCTAAATCTACCTCCTATGGGACCTCCGGAATCAATCGTAATCTCTCCATAACTCTGGAAGTAATAATACGTCTTTCTATCATTTTTTATAGACCTTTCTTTTTAGACTGCAAGCAATCCAGAGTGGGGACTGTAATTTTTGTTTGCATGTATAGATATACATATAAAAATGTAAAACAGATACACAGATATACATTATAGAAAGATAGATAAATATGTATGTATACACACATATTTTTATTTATCTATAAAGTATAGTACCTAGGACCAAAGGAAATGTGTCAATAGAAACCAACAGCTTCTAGGTGATACTGTAATACACACAGCAAAAAATAATATATCTTGGCATTCTGAAAGGGATGTCCTCTTCAAATATGCTGCATCTCTCTTGTCTCTGGCAAGCAGGCTTGCAAGGGGGCTTTGATTATGTTTCTGATATATACTCTGTATCATTTTAGAATAGTTAAACAAAGTTCAGTCCCCATATCCTCTGAATAAAGTGAAAAGACAGTCAGAGAGAAAGAGACGGAGGACTACTTTCATATATATAGTATTTGAAGTTTAAGGTTATTGGTTTCATTTAATTTTGGAATTTATCTAAGTTCCATCATTGCATGTTTCTACTCTTGAAATAATTGTGATCAACAAATGTATACAGGTATAAAAATACTTGTTCATATACTGCTTTTTATCTTTTAGATACACTCACAAAACAGCAAATTATACCCTTTGAAATATTGAGTTTAATTGCTCCAGAATATTACATGTAACAGAATAAAGCAAACCATTCACTCCATAGTACCCTTCCTACTTGCCACTGTAGCATATAGAAATCTTTCCTTTTCTAACTTATTGTTATCTTGCTAGAAATATTTAGAACAATTAAAATTATTTAAGTTTCGGTGGCAGCCCACTCTTCAGTGTCATGCCAGGACAAATATGTTACATATTTTTAGATTCTTCTTTGATCCCAAGAGTTTTACAATCATGCATCATTTTTTTTTTTTCACAATCACCCATTCAGATACCTCCTGACAATGAAACATTGGCAATGCATGCAATAGAATTACTGATGTCTCTCCCTGTCACGATCAAATGTAATAAAACCTTTAATAGCAAATCTATGTCTACACTTTGTAATGAGTATAATTATGGTAGGAAGAGGTATGCAAATCAATACAAAGATTATGGGCAGAAGCATTAAGTTTGTCCATCATTTCTAGTAGCTGTTTATATTTAGCACATTCATAGAGCACCTGGAAGAACAAAATAGTTCTGTTTGAAACCTACAACACATCTCACAATTATCATATCAACAGTACACTTCTGTACCTACAAAGCTTTAAGTATTCTCATGGAGAAACAGAGGTATCACATCTCACCTGTCCTACTCCAAGAGAGCTTGGTATAAATAGTGAGGAATTTAAAAGCACTACACAATAAAGATACCAGTGTCTGACAAAAACATTATTTCACCAAGAGGTATGATACTTCCCTTCGAAAGGCAATAAAAAGTAAATTCCAAGCTGCAGTGTACATAAAGAACAGTTAAAATGAAAAATTTGTTGCGTGACATCCCATGTTGTTAACAATATAGGCAGATCAAGATAAGTGGGTGGATTTGGATCATCATCAGAAGACACGAGGCCATATTTGCCAGTCTATTATGTCACGTTTCTTGAATTCATGAACCCAAGAGTGCAATAACTTTTTGTGACATGATGGAGAAGTTACATTTTATACATGCTCTAAATACACAGGCAAGATAAATGAATTAAACCAGCAACCATATTGTTTTGGGGGTTTTTTATGCTATTGAGCAATATAGCATATGGATAATTCTGAAGTCTAAAGCATATAAACCATTCAGAAAATAGCAATGGAAAGCAAACTGTGATTGCCAGATGATTTACATCAAATTATGCCCTACTTTTGTAAACCAAGACAGTAAGAGATTGAGTAAGAAAATAATGTTAAAGAGATTCTTCGTTAAGTTAAAAGACAGCACAGCACCAGATACACATACATTATACCTGGAGTTGATGATTGACTCAAAAGGCTGTCCTATTCTAAAACTGGCTTGTGCCATTTGAAAGCCTACAACATTTTAGGAGTGATGGTTATTCACACTTCCCTTCAAACATTCCTGTTCAAAACACAGGTAGATTTTTTTTTTTTTTAAAAAAGGGCATATAATAATTTTAAGAGGAAATGGTGGTAAAGTTGTTAGAAAATGTCACAGTTCTATCCAAAAATTTAAACTTTTATTATTTGACCAGTTATTAATTGCTTTGATGTAAGTGCATCTATTTTTAGTCACTAAAAATGTATACTTTTTTCCCCTTCCAAACCTATGCTTTAACAATATGCTAATTATACACTTCAGATGATCTGGAAATAAATCCATTTTGCACTGATGATATAAAGGAATGACAGTACAATTTACATTAAGAAATGTTTTCTCATTTTTCTCAAAAATTGGTTTGCACTCAGCTGGAGAAATCTAAATTTGACCAACAGGCATCCCTCCCTGCTTCTCCATGGTTACAAAATAACATGAAAATCGGAATGACGAACAAGATTCACATAAGAACAGGTTACAAAAACTCCTCTGGACACAGGTAGACAGGCAGTCAATTTTTTTTTTTTTTTTTTTTTTTTTTTTTTTTTTGTAATCTGATTAAAAGACAGTTATTGTACAGAACAATATTGAAAAGCTAGTAGCAGAAAATTCTCAGTGACATTATTGTAAACATTTTGAACTGGCTATCCCAAATTGTCTCCCAAATTAGCCCCCAGGCCAGCTGGCCAGTCCACATCCCTGACTTTAAGGGAAGACTTCAAACCAGAGAGGCTAATATAAAGGTTCCCCTTTTGTTTATGGCTTCCTTCAAATACCTTTCTTTACTCCAAGTTTAACAATACTGTACCACAGTATGCTTTTAGCACATGTTTTCCTGACACATTTAATACCAACCTGTATAGACAGAGTTTGAAAAAGGGTGATTGGCTCGTTGTGATTTTCCTTTTAGTGTTCAAGGGATACAGACTGCATTGCCTGGGAGATGGCACAGTGAGAATCTTGTTTCCTGGCACACTGCTCTTCATCAGCTACAGACATCTAAGCACATCAAATTTAAGGGCTAAAAACAGTCTTGATTTATTCATTTGATTCAGAGTTATCTTGCCAGATATATCATGAAAAAAAACCATACCCATAACTTATCTTCAGACTGATATGTTTCATTACTTTGTGGATTCATGGGGAAACACAGAAAATGAGTTTCCCAAGTTTTTAGGACCATGTAGCTTCACAGATACAGCTGCACCGCTGTTGGAATGCAGTCATTACATTCAATGTAATATTAAACCTGTATCTATGCATAGCAAATATAAACTTAATACATTGTAATGATGTGCCACAGATAAGACTAATTAGTATTTTCTTAGACACATTGCCTAAAACAGTCTGGCATCCAGAAACACAGATCCAGAGTTTTTCAAGATTACTGACAATAGTGGACAGAACAAGCGAAAAAAGATCTACCAGCATGAGTAATTCAAGTAAATGATTACAGACTATCACACCAACCATTTTTGTAATTTTATTTAATAAAGGATGTTTACTTAAATGATTTAGAGCCAAACTATTAAATATTTCCATCACAAAAAACTTGGCATTTTGGAAAGAATATTTTTAGTATGAGAACATCACCTTCAGGTAACTGTTTCCCAGCTTCTATTTGTATTATAAATGTATTTCTCAGAGGGAGGAATAGAACTTGAACACTAAATTAAAGCCAGCATTATTAGAAGACTTAACAAGAAGTGCGAAGACAGATGCATGTATGCCTGAGGATAAAAAAAAATCCATCATAATATAATTCCACAAAATAAAGATGAGGTTAACCTGAAACCTATGAAAATTAATATCAAGATTTTAATTGACCTCAGCAGGTTTCAGTTAGGCCCTGCATGTTCAACATGACGGCTCAGTGTAATTGTGCAATGTTCCTACAGAATGCTCATCCCATCACCACTTCACCTTCTCTCAGTTTTGTTTTTTTTTTTATTTCCATTGAAATGGAGGTGTCTGAAATTACTCTCTGCAGTTACTTCCTTCATTGCACAAACATGTTTTCAAAGGCATTTCTGAATATGTAAAAGTAAATTTTTGCAGGTACTGTTCTTCTTTTAGAAAAAGAAAGCTATGATGAACGTGAAACTCAGCAGTGATTTTCTCTGGAATATTTTAGGATGATAAATTGTAGACTCTGAAAAAAAAAATACGTAGAGGAAATCAATAGTAATTTCCATCATACACATAACATTCACTACACGAGGACATCTCAACCCTTACAATGAGAACCAGTCACTCAGCATGGCAGTGGAATGACATAAATGGGTTTGTTTAAAGTTCTGTTTCTATCAAGAGATTTATTTTGGAAGTGAGGGCATATTAAAAAAAAAATAAATTCAAAACTATATTTTGATTTTCAGATTACTGCAATGACTTCTTAACTACAAAATATTTGTCCAAACTAGGATTCCATTGTAGCTTTTTAACCAAAATTTTCTGGAGGAAAATGTTTGTGTTAAACATGCAGAAAAAGTGGTGGTTGTTTTTTTTTTCCTCCTGGAGTTTGGGATGCCAACAGCTTAACAACTACTGACAACAGCTCTTTCATTCTTGCTCCCTTCCACTAAACCTGAAAGCCATCCTATAGAAACAGTGAATTTGATCAGTATTTCAACCTAAACATGTCACTGTTTAAGGCTTCATAGGCAGAAAAACAGTATGATGAATTAGACTTGGTATATCATGTCTCTGTTCACTTTCCTGGCACTATCAGCTTGAAGCAAAGTGAAGCCATAATCTGCCAGTTGCTGTATCATAGTCCTTTTAATGATACAAAAGCATGTACAATGAATAAGTTGAGGATAACTCTTCACAGTTGTCCTTGTCCTCTTGTTCCACTTTTTCTTTTGCTTTTGTTTTTACAGGAGAGAATTGTATAATGTTTGCAGAAGTTGAAGAGATAATTAAAAAAAAAATAAATCTCTATTTTTAATGGAGAGCAATGCTAAAGGTGATGGCAATTCTGGAGAGAGCACAAACATTTGAAATGCCCAGTTACAGCAATGGTCTTGTGATTCAGGCATTCGACATCACATACCTGAAAATCTTCAGCGTCTGTTTTTGCAGGCTTGACTCTTCTCTTGCAGTAGGTCTGTGAAACAGGACAAGGGAAAAAGATCAATGCCCATATGTAAAGAGGCCACATCACCTAAATTCAACATAATGCTGACACTGTACATGAACATAGACATATATACAAATGATTACCTGATTCATGTTGTCCAGCTCCAGAAATGCAGGCTGTTGTGAGTTTTCTACCTAATACCTCTCATTTTGGCATTTCTGCTGCACTATTGGCAGCCCCCGACAGAAGAGTGTCTGATGTGCAGGGCTCCATCAAGTGAAAATTTTCATTTGGCCTTTTTGTCTCATGAGTGTTGGACTCTGCACAAGTAATAATACAAAATATCTCTCACCTGCAAACAATTTACAATCACATAATCAATAATGTATTTCCTGTAATCCACTTTACTGTGCAAGAAAGCAGCATTCAGCATGTGGAAATATTTAAAACAAGAAATTACAACAAATTCCAGTCATTATGGTTTTTACAATACTGCTTTCTCTCCTTTCACATATGTTTACACTCACAACAGTTATGCCAAGAAAAGACCATTCAGGAGTTCATTTACACAACACACCTACCAAAAGATACTGTTAATAACAGAATATTTTCTAGGGTTTTGCCCAAGGGCTCTGGGCTTTAAACTTCTGTGTTGGCTTTTGCTAACCAATGGAGAAAAGTTGCTGCCAATTATTTTATCTCACCCACCCTGCACACCTCTTGTACATAATGACATTTTTGAGGCTTTAAATCTCTTTGCTAAAGGCACTAAATGCAGATGTGTGCTGGGTTGGAGGCTCATAACTCGTACAAGAGAAAGAAGGGGTTGGCTAAATTAATGTTGGTCAAAGGACTCAGTCAAATCACTGAATTCATGATCTAAAGCACACTAATGGACAGTTACTAGCAGTTAGACAATGTATGGAACTTACTAACCCACAATAGCAAGTTCACATATCTGAACTCTCAATTCTAAACTGTATTTTTTCCATACTAAGTGATTTTCTTTCTCCTGTGCTGCACATCATTAATTAGAGAACATAATTATGTTGTAAATCAGATTATCTACTTGAAAAATAATTGTGAGAAGCTGGGCCAGAAAGGGGGGTGAGGACAAGGTTATATGGGCTATTTACCCCTTATCCCAGCTCCATATTCATGTATTACACATAAATGAAAGTGTAGGAGGAAAAAAAAAAAGGAGCACCTTACTCAGGCTCCCAGTAACTTTTCCTCTCTTCTTCCCTGGGAGTGTGACTTTGCACAAGTGTGTGTGCACTGAGGCAGTGCTAGAGTAAGAGCTCTGTGTGTCTCCATTTCCTTCAGTAATCTCTTCTCTTTTTACCTTGTCTGACATTATTTGTTCTGTCAACCTAATACACTCCATGCTATCAAATCTTTTACTGTTACAGGTACAAAACTTTTGTCTACACAATAAATCAAATAGTTTTTTCCCACTACACAAAACATCATTCTTATTTTACAAGGGTCTTTCAGTTTTCTTCTTTCATCTTATTCATCTTTAGTCTTACCTCCTCAGATCTTTCTCTTGGTTTCTGCAAAAAAAAAGTGTCGAAGAATCCTAAGATTCAGTGTTACTGTAATTACCCAAACAGTACCACAGACTTTGCACTCAGCACTTTTTCAACATACCATGTACTGCATGGGAATCCTTTAGAAATTCTGTTTTAAATCTTTTTTTTATGTTACTTTTCTCCAATGTGTTAGCATTTGTGTCTGAAATATGTAGGTAAAAAAAAAAAAGGAATTCAGCAAGCATGGCAACTAGCAAGCAAATTCTAAAAAACTATCCAGCTCAAGTAGCAACAAGCATCTCTACTTACTCATCTCAAAATCCATAACAAATATATGTTTCATTTATTCTTCTCAACATAAATGTTTTCAAAGTTCTCCAGATGGATTATTTTATGTTTTTCCCAAGTCAAAATTCATATTCCCTTCCATAGTTAGCCCTTCTATGTATCGTTGCATGACTTCTGTCCCAATGACCTTTGCAATTACTTCCAACTTTTTCACTCATGCTCTCCATCCCAGTCTTCAAGATGTCAGTGAACTCTGTCAACACCCAACTTGCTTGTCCATAACAATTTTAATAAACTGTAGTTTACAGGCCGCCCTGTATATACAGCACCATGCCATGTTCTACCTGTCTGACAGCATTCATGTCCAAGCAGTTAAACCGAATGCGTCTGGAGAATAACATTTTATGTAACAGTTAATCAATATTTGACTAAAATCTAAAGATTCTAGATCTAAATCTAAATAATCTATATTTCTTGATATTCACTCATTTTATAGCATACTCAGGAAAAAAAAATATTTTTTTGCATGGCAAAATTTGTCATCTTCCTTCATTTCTTCATCATGAAAATGTCCCTAGTATAGCCATTGTACGCTTTTTACAGACTAATGAAAAAAAAAAAAATCAAACCCTAAACCAAATAATTTTTGTAAGACATCAAAGAAGCTATTCAAGACCTTGCTATGAAAACCAAAAAAATGTTTTTCACAGTCTTGGGACCATGAGCAATTTCATCTGCTGCAGTGACAAAAACAGTGAGACAGCCAGACCCAAATAGCAAAGCAAATTCAATCTTTAATTTGTGACTTCATGTTGATCTCCAAAACAAATGAGGAGGGTCTGTAGTCTTCAAAAGATTGTCCCAATTTACTTCCTACAGTTTCTTCTATCCAAGCAAATGGATAGAATTCACAGCTACTTGGGTACAAATGTACAGTGGGTTGACCAGACCCAGGTCAGACTGTCCTGTAGATTGGTTTTTTTTTTGTCAGACTGTCCTGTAGATTGGTTTTTTTTTTTTTTTTTTTTGTCTCAACCACGTGAAATACATAACATCACCAAATGCAATCAAGCAATATACTGATCAATCTACATCTACTCTGTCTAAGCATAGCTGTTCAAAGGTGTAAAAGTACCCTTTGCCTCTTGGTGACATCCGCTTTTCTTTCTCATTCAGCATGCTTGGCATGCTAAACCAAAGTTATTCTCATATCTTGTCTATTCTATTACAAATTTTGGGTTGTTTGCCAAAGCCTTGAGCCATGTTTAAGGCCCCTGAGTTGTCACAAGTGTAACAGTTTACACTTCAGTCCTTGTTTCATTTATGGCACTGGAACCAAAGATCCTTCAAGCATCTGCTATTCAATCAGGAGACATCACACAGCGAGAATATGAGGCTGCTACACCTACCGCAGTCTCTCAATTTTGATGTTAAATTGTCCCATTTTGTTGCTTATGATGTGCCTTCAGAAAGGTCAATGAATGTTTCTGCACCCCAGGCTCACATTTTTAGTATTCCAGAATGTGGTTATTTCAGATTCCCCCCTCGCTCCCAGCACCTCATACTAACTAGCCCAGAGATGGCAATCAAATATTGAAACTGTAGTAGTTAAGTTACTTTGCCCAATTTGCAGGAAGAGTAAATTCATTTCAAGGGGTTTTTTTCAGTTGATTTTCAAGTGAAAACTGACTTGTAGATTTTTGCGCCATATCTCAGGACTGTAGGTAAACCAGTGTGCTTATGGCAGGCCTCTTTTCCTCACTGGTAATTCTGCTTTAACTTAGCATGATGCCATGCATATAAAATTCCCATCTGATCTCAGCATACATTTATAGATTCGTATTTAAAGCATACATTTATTGATTAATATGTGAATGCACTGCACCACTGCCCCAATACTGCTCTCCATCCCAGTCTTCAAGATGTCAGTGAACTCTGTCAACACCCAACAAAGACTTCTTGAAACAAAGACTATTAGTGCAAAGGCACGGGAGATTTCTTGGGTACACCAACTGTTTTCACAGACCATTCCCATGCAAATAAAAATTCAATTACTATGTAATACCACAGTTTCAACAACTAAAAATGTAGAATTTTAAACCAAGAGCTTTTCTTGAGTGGTACTGTTAATGAAAGTGCAGTTTGCATTAAAATATCCTTTGTACTTTTTCAAATGCAACAGATGGTTGTGCCTTCTCTTGAAAAAATATGAAACCAATGTCATGCATTTCACAGTCCAACCATAAGCTTGTGTTTCAAAAGACTATGATTAAAGACAACATATCTTCCAATAGATTACCACATGACTATGAAAGACAAGTATGTAACATCAAATGAACTTTCATTTATCCCCAATTTCACCCCCAGTCATCATACATATTATAAAACATTGGTATCCCTGTATTACTTCACTTGTAATTTCTCCCAAAGGATGATCCAGTCAGCAGTAAACTCTTCTCCAAAATGTAAAAAAGTCACAGTTGGTTGAAACAGAACATTTGCATGCCAGGCACAGAACACAATTACACATATATAGAGGTTTATCCACATTGTCATTTGGTTTTGGGGCAGTTTCACATAATAAATGTGTGGGTTTTTACTTATTATTAGAAGTCTACTACTGAAGTACACAGCTCCAAGTCCTGCAGGGAATGTCACATATCCTCTAGATGTCTCTGGAGATTAATACTGAGAACACTATAACTCTGAGCAGGATCCATTGTAAGGAGTAAAATTATATTAGCATTTTAACACTTATTCAATATTCACTCCGTTGGAAGAAACGAAATATTTTTGTGCCTGTAGTCTGGACACTAGGTTACCCTCCACATGCACATTAAGCTGTTATTTTCTCTTAGATGTGTTTCCATCTTGAGATTTACCTCTGCATTTTAGCAATACTATTTATTTTTGTTAACATTTTAGTTAGTTATAGCAATATGCTGTAGTTCTATAACAGTCTTTGTTATATCCATATTAGAAACTAATATGGGCAAAATATTGAGCAAAAGCTGCATGGTTGCATTTTCACTGTGGGAATCTGGTTTACAAAGCTGCAAATTTCATTACTGATTCTTCAGTACCCTTAGTATCATTATAGTAATAACACCCAAACCGTAAATGGACATACACTTTGGATTTAAACACTTTATTTTACACTGTTTGCCATTACAGTTATGGAAACAGAAAAGTCCCTTGTGATAATAATTTTCCAAAGCTTTTTTTTGTACCTTCATTTCACACCAACTTTTGCAGATGAACTACAGTGTGTAGTAGTAGTATAATGCTCCTCTGTATTGGACAAAGGCATAACTTATCCAAAACCCACTGGTGTCACTTATGTACTTCAACCAGCCTTGAACAGGTAGGTAGGAGACAGGCCCCGAACAGCATGACTGCATTTGCACGGCCATTCCCATCAGAGGGAACGGCAACCATACAAACCAGGGAGATGTGCAGTTTGAGAGCCATACTTCAGGCAGATGGCAACCCAAAACTAAAATGGACATGTTTCCCTGAGAAGAATGTACAGATCTGCACTTCTATAAGCTGGAAATGCTACAGAAAGATATTTGTCTGTGGAAATAAAAACGCCATCCCTTGTATCAAACAGCAATCTGTCCTTACTGAAAAGAAGTCATTACTCGAGAGAAGCTCAACTGTTTTTCCAGTGCTTTTGGTCTTCAACAATTATTAGTCACCTTAATTCTGTGATCTGTTGCATTAAAAATACATCATCAAGAACAACTTTGATCAGAGTAAAAAGACACAACAGAAAACTGCGTACTGTCTTTGGCCAAGACAGAAAAAGCCTGCATGGCACAGCATAGCAGTTAGTAGTTAATGCATAAACTCCTTAAAAGCAAATTTACTTCATTGTAAAAACAGTGATTTTAGCAACCTTGGTGCTTCTCCTGAAGTATAAGTAGAGAAAAAAGAAAGAATAAAAAAGACACCTTTTGATGAGAGATTATGTAGTCTCTACAATTGAGTAAATTTAGTTGCTGTTGCAGCACAGGAATGTGATAGGAAATTTCACAGTTGAAGGAGAAATGTCACAGTATTTTGATAAGAGAGCGATGAACTTTTTTTCCCTCGTGCCATTATCAAGGCGAAGTGAACAAAATACATCATTTATAACCCACTGCTCTACCATTATCTCCCGGTGAGACACTTGTTTTAAAACACACAAGGACCTTTTTTCTCTAAGACTAAAGCTCTCTGTGAGGCTCAGTCTTCCTTTATAACCATGAAAGAAAGTTGACACTTGTGTGGGCCAAAGTTTCCAGGCAACCACACAAGGGCACTTATACACCCTTCAGGTCACCCCTCGTTCTGAAGTACAGAGGAAGCATATGAACAGTATATGTCCCTTTGATCACAGATACCATCTAAAACTGATGTGGAGAGAAAATCCTGCACTTTGGAAGAAAGGCACTACAGTCTCCTCAAAGCTTTTTCTTACCTAATATACCCAGAAAGTAAAGGTTAGCACTGCTAAAATATTTTTTTTCTTACTAGCTACAAAACGCCACTGACTCTCTCCTGACATTTAGTACTCTTGCCCAGGTACTCTTGCTCTTTCTTTGTTTGTTTTTGTTTTGGGTTTGGTTTTTTTTTTAATATTAATCTCCAACACTTTTGCATAGTTGATTTTTTACACAATATTCATTCAGCAAACTGATACTCAAGCATACAATCACGTATGAGCACCAGAACTGTGTACTAGAGAGTGGGGACTCCAAGTAGAAGCACATTCACAGACATATACAGAATTCCATAACACTTCCATATCAATATACCAAACCCACAATGTAAACAGAAAATGAAAAACATACCCTTTTAATTTACATTGAATAAGAGAAAAAATATTTGTAGTCAAAGTCTGGTGCTAATTAGTACAATCAATGTCTGTTTTAGTAGAATTAAATGTCTGTTTTAGTAGAATTAAATGTACATGAGACTAAGTTACCGTATCAGAAGATGACAGAGTGCAGCATTCTGGAGACCCTCTAATTAGTACTCACATATTTTATTTGTCTTATAGTACGAAAGTCAGATTCAGACATAAGCAGTGAATTTAACTTATTTCATGAAAACAAATAAAAAGCTTGTTTCCAGAAATGGCAGATGAATTTACTGGACCCCTCAGGTTATTCTGCTACTCCTCCATACAATGTGTTTAACAGCTGAAACGGTTTGTCTTGACTGTTAATGTTAATACATTTGCTGAGACAATGAGGAAAAAGACACATTATGTGAATAACAAGGAAAATTCTAATAAGAAAATAAAATTATTTGTTTGCACTGAAATGTACCACATTTCATATTAACAAAAAGGAAAGAAAAACCCAGAAGACAAGCCTAATTATAATAAAACTGACTACTTTAACATCATTTTAGATTCATGAACACAGGATATATGTTTGTGTAAATACTTATCAAAATACTGCAGCACATAATAGAACCTGAATTAATTGTCACCTTAAGTTTCAGTTGCACAAGTGAGATAGAAAGTAGTAGGTTTTGAACTATTTATCAAAGATTTCATCTGGAGACGGGTATTCACATAAACCTATATCAAAAGACCAAAGTAAAATAAAACAGAACACTTATTTCTATTTTCTTAATCTCATATGCTTAAATTAAAAGGGACAACCACAGTTCTTCAAGTTTTTGTTGATACTTCCATTATTTTGGGAACTTTCCAAAAATCCTAAACGTTTTCACTTCTAACCAAATCACAGCCTGAATAATGAATACAAAAGCTCAGATCACAACTAAATTATGAAACTTAAGAAATAAATTAATAAGGTGAACTAAGTAAGAAGCTGTATGGAGACACATGCTATTACCATATATTACCATATAAACATTTTTGTTCCCCATTGCACAACTTAAAAAAATCAGAAAAAAATGTTAAATGTAAAACGTCTCAAATGTTTTGATTAATTGCATAATATTTCTCCTCATGCTGTAGAAACACTGCCAGATTCATTGAGATGGACAGATGCTTGCAGCAAGAAAGCTTATTTAGAAGTTAAGCCACTCAGGAACCTGAATGAAATGAATTTTGCAATATATTCTTCCAAAGGTTTAACATAAGGCCTATGATTTAATTGCCACACTCCAAAGCTGGTGGGCAGGTCAGTCTATTATCGAGCTCTTATATTTAACTTTGGTGGAGAGTGGTTGGTCTAAGACTAACAGAGTCTCTCAAAACAAGATGATAAGTTAATTTCACAGTTATCACAAAATAACATATGATATTAGGTGGTAGCGACATGATAACTCCACTGGAAACAATGGTAATTACATAGTAAATCGTGTCAATGATACTGCATTATCTCCTAACTGTTCAATTAACTCATGTCACCATTGCATACTATGTTTAGAAAGTTGCTGATGCAATATTTCCATATCATAATTGCAAAGATAGTTGAACGAGATAGCACTCTATAATTTTAGAAAGTTTCTAATATTACTTGGTGAAACTATTTCTACTATGAAAAACAAACAAACACCGAGGTGAAGAATGAGACCACCTGATACCTGGAAGATACCACCTGAAATGGAAACAGGTTGGCAAGACTGTCATCAAACAAATTACTTCTTCTTTCATACACGGAAAGAGACATTATTTCATAAATCAAATTCCAATTGATATGTATTCACCTTACCAAATGGTAAGAGCCATCAGCCATTGTAGTTTAACTTGGTTGGCATTAAAATGATTACAAATGTAATCCCTGAAAAAAAGTAACTTTTCTTGTTCTGCGCAGATAGTCTGATAAATGTATATAACTTTATAGTAGGGGAATATACTTAAAATTATAAAATAGCAGAAAGATGCGGAAAAAAAAAATGAGATTTTCTCTAACTCATTCAAAATCCTGCACTTTCACTAGTGACACAACTGGTCTTCTCATTTTCACTCATACAAATCAAAAGTCCAGTGAGGTGAAAGGAATTACTGAGACATAAAACGGAATAAAATGCTGCCAGGAAACACACAAGGCTATGTACCTTGTTATTGCCTTTGGATATTCAAGACTACAGGATATGATTGTTCTCTTCGAACAGTGTCATGTTCTGTTCATTCATACACCGCTGCTTCATAGTTCAACAAGTTTATTCTTAACCACTATTTTTATGAGTACACAATTAAATCATCAGCTGATACAAACCAGAGTTACAGCCAGATGAAAGCCAAGGCAGAGGAAAGGTGTTGTGCTGATTTACATAATCTTAAAACCTTGCTCAGCAACAGTCCTTTCTATGAAAGAAATGTCCAATATCTGTGAGTCAATCCCTAAATACTGACCAACAGAAAGGTTTAAAAATCAATCTGTGATAAGGAACACAGGCACCTAAGAGACAAGGACATTTAAAAATGTCCCAGAGTATCTCCATCAGGAGACTTGTAGCAATTAAAGTACACTTTAAACTATGCAGCAACATTTACCTGCAACAGAAACACTTCTGAAGCATGAAGTTCTTCTGGTTGTATTTTTCAATTTTCCTTTGTGACAATGTTTTTTCATACAGCTTGTTTAGATTTAGAGCACTTCTTTCAAGGCCAACTCCACCTACTTTTTCATCTCTGCTCATACCAGTTTTGTGGTTATAAGAATACAAAGGAATCTGCATGATTTTAGTGCGTGACATTTCCAGCAAATCAATACACACATTTTCAATTTGTTGCGCATGAGAGACGTGTAAAACTATAGAAGTTTGGGTCTCTAGAGGACGAAATAAGCAAAATATGTAAGTATTGTATCTAAATCATAACTAAAGTTCAACTCTAATTTTAACACACAGATTGTACAGTGAATTCACAAATAACATGAAAGATTTTAAAGGTATCAGACCACATCCTAGATTTGTCCTTGACCATCCTAAGGATGTACCATGCAACTGTCATCTATAGGGGCCAACCTGTGCTCCCGAGCCTTGGCACATGGTTCACACAGTGCTTCCACTCTCCCTTCCCAGCAGCTTTCCTTCTCCCAGACCCCAAAAGACGCTCCTAATCTCCTGTGTGTGGCCCTGCCTGACTGCTTCTCCTGAGGTTACAGATGCCACACTGGGAAGTAAACAACTGGCAAATAAGGAAATAAAGCAAAAACCACAAAATTCAAACTCAGCCCAAGCCTCTTCCAAAACAGGAATTCCAATAAGGTAAGGTAAAAATTCCTCAAAACTCAATCTCTTGTGCTAAGTAAACATTTGAATTTATGTTGTTTCCAGTCTCACATCACAGAATAAGAGTACAAGTACAAAAGCAAGAGGAGAAATCAGTAAAAGTACATCAAAGAAAAACAAAACCAAACAATTCCCCCCAAATTATAAATAATTTATTAAGTTACTCTAAAAAAATTCTGCACATTAAAAAAGGGAAAAGAGAAACCAAGTGCATTTTCCTTTTCTAACAGCAAAGCAGTGCAGTGGAAGGACTCCACACTGCTCCAAATTGGGAGACTTTTTTGGGGTTTTTTAATATTTCTCAATTTGGCAAAAGTCTCACAATACAGACACGAGTTCAACTTTCTGTAAGCGATATGACTTATAAAACCACAAATCAGACAATCATTATGTGGTTTACTCTGTTGCCAACTTCTGCAAAGAGCATAACAGATAATAGCAGAGCTGAAATTTTAAAAAAGGGATGTTTAGGTTGTTCAGGGGTTGTTTGTTGGGATTTTTTTTTTTTTTTTGGCTTTACCATCTTCCAGCATCCTCCATAGAACTTTTGAGAAACAAGACATTTCTTTTGAATCAGATATCCATTATCAATTTGGACAGAGAGCGTCTGAACCAGTATTATCTGCAAATGATTTATGAGGGCAGGTATTTCTTTACCTGAACGTTTTAGTGAAACCATAAATATCAGCAGAGACAGAGGCTGGGATTCAAAGAAAAAGCTTTGAAAAATATTTTATATAGGAATCTACTTCCATCTGATGAAAATTTTAATTAATCTTTTATGGATTTTTAAAGATTTTTCAAGTTAGCCAGATGTCTCCCCCTTTCTTACTGATATTTTAAACATATCTACTATAAATACTTACCTATTAATAAAACTTACTGAACTAAGCCAACTGATTAATGTTGTCCCACTAACTTCAACTAAGAATGCATCTGAGTCGAAACATTTTTCAGAAGAAAAGAGTGAACTCAATACAGCACTCTAAAACGAGCATTTTAAACTATTCATAGCCTCAAAAATCCTTAGAGGAGCAGTACCCCCCTTTGCTTTTATGTAACCTGCAACATACTGAGCAGCAATAAGGCATTTACCTTTGGGATTCGTCCATCTCCCCCTCTTTAAAATGGTGCCAGCAATCCTTTCTCATACATGGAGAAGGACGGTTTTATGCAACAGCTCTATGTGGAGTACCTACCTATATATCTAGCTCCTTTGGCCTTCTCTTCCAGACTCAGCTTGCTCAGACCTTGAGATTATATTGGAAGCACCATACAGCATTATTAATACAAAAATTCAAAACCAGATTAATGACCATTTTGATTTATATTAGGTTATTAGGAATTTCCAACATAGTCTATTTTATGAAAAAAGCTAAAAAGAAAAAAGAGGAAAAAAAGTCTGTTCTCTGTGGAATTGATATTTTAATAGTTAATTTAATCTTCTAGATATTTAAGTTCTTCTGAGCTTCTCTTTTACTCTTATTTATGTTTATTATTTTTATCTACTTACCTCTCAATTATTATTACTTGAATTAAAAATATGTTTCTATAAATTGAAATGGAAAGAATCTTCTTTTATAGTATTGTAAATGTGTTCAGCCAAAGCAAATGTTATGGAAAAACATGTACCCAACAAATGAAATTCAACTGTTAAAATAGAAATTTACATATGTGCATTTCAATACACTGCCTTCACTAGGACATTTAGGTATTTATCTAACAGTCAACCAGGATGTATACATGCTGGATTATATTCTGTATTTACAGTTCTAATAATGTATATATTAACCACGTTTTCTACCAGAAGATTTCAAATCGCTGGAAACATGATAGTGAATCACATCTTCCTATTTAAGATATGAAGGTAATATTAGCCTTCTTTCACACTTAATAAAAACAATATATCAAAACTATTTGAAAGTCTCACAGTTTTGTCCAGCTTAGGTTGGGCTTGTCATTAGAATTTGACTTCCAACATGTTTCTAATTCAATGAATTCCTTTACCTTTGAAAACCAGGTCTTAGACAACCAGAATAGGGTATCAGAAAATCAAGGTCAAATTTTAGGTGTCAGGGAACTGAATAGTGTCCACAGAGGAAATAATTCAGTATTCCCATTTTTTTAATTATGCTTTTATGACCCCAAAATCATCTGGGGTCATAAAATCACCCCACCCATTTCAAAAACTGAAGAGAATAGAGCTTTATATAACACAAAATGCATAGCTGTAATGTGTTTATGATTTCATTGCTTGTATAAGTGCTATACTTGGCTATGATAACACAGTAAATATAATATTGCCCAAGCAATCCAGGGAAACAACTTTCACCATGGTGAAGACCCCATTAGGAAGAACTGCAAGATCTCACTGCAATTTCCTTCCTCATATTTATTGTGTAAGGGAACATACATGGCATCCACTCTACTGGTTGTAGAAGAGTTCAGGAAAGGCAGGAGAGGAGCCCATGAGCTTTTCACACCCTTTTTTAGCTCATCACCGAATGGTGCGTTCATCTCAGAGACTCTAAATCCTTCCTGTCAAAATATAAAGGGTTCAGTCAGGGCTGGTAATCCAGCTCAAGGAGGAGGAGGAGGAGGAGGAGGGAGAAATTAAATGACCAAGAACTGCTGCAATAAGTGTGCAAAGGAAAGAGTAGGCTGCCCATGCAGTGGGGCTGCACAGAAATACTTAGAACATCCTGCAAGTAGCAATATGAAACCACTGTGACGAAAAATGCAATATTTTATTAAAGTATAGTTATGCCATAACATAAATGCATAAAATAAAACACATGAATTGCCAGGAAAAAAAAAATATTCTGTGTACAGCTACAAATAGCCATATTTATTTATGATTGATGGGGTTTGCACAGCCCTATAAAACAGGTATTATGATAGAGAGGATTTTAGTAATATAGTTACTAGAGTGAACAAGAAAACCATTTTCCATCAAATTACTGCCTCCTTCCTCCTAAAAAGTATCTGACTAAAGCAGAGATAATGTAAAGTTCAGCTATCAAAAATGGCTTCATTAAGAACTTTAATGAAGCACATGGGAGCCATTTATTGACTCCTCAACTATTAAGACATAGCATTATTACTGCTTTAATAGTATTTCCATTTTCATTTAGGAAATAACTAATCAAGGGATCAATGTACCAAAGACTTTATTTTCTCTCCCATGGGTCACTGAAAGTACATTTTTTTTAAATGCAAAAAACGTAAAGACAATTCCCCCCAGTGCCATAGCACATAAGCAATTTAAAGAAATAACAAGGAATGCTAAAGGTCAATGGCTCCCGATCTAAGCCGTGTTATAAAACAAATGAAAATTGTTCGTGGTAATTCTACCTTTCTGGTGGAAGTAAGAGATCGCTTTCACATCAAAGAGGCTTACCTCCAAAGTATGCAAAGCACCTCCACCCTGACCTGCTGTCAACCTGTGAGACATTTCTATTTCTCAGCCTCACTTAGAATGCAAACTACTGTTTTCCTGGTAGTTCTCACAGCTCCACTTCCTTTGAGGTACAGATGTGTAGCCAAAGAACCCAATCAGATAACACCCATTTACATATTTATAAAGTCTCCTGTAAAATCTCGTATCAATTGTTGCCACTATATATAGCCCTTTCAAAGTATCTTGTGGGCACAAGCGCTCCACTGCACTGCTCCCTTCAGGAGTCCAGATATATCGTATAATGTGATTTCAATGTAAATGTGGCCCATCACACAATCATACCACTTCACAAACTCTTTTCTGCTGGGGTAGCTTAAATCTAAACACACTCAAGCAGCTTGCTGCACTGGAGCAAGATTTCCTCCACATAAAAAAAGTCAAAACCCCCAACACAACAATGCCAAGGAAAAAAAAAATCTGAACATTTTCTGCAGAAAGATGGGCCGTCTCCAAATCCTTGTGCCCTATCAGACAAATTAAAGTAAATCAAGCATGAAATGAAGCAGAAGAGCCCCGAGATAAGGCTCCTTTAAGTCGTTTACAGATTAGGATAGAGAGAGGTGCATCTGGTCTCTGGCAGTGAAGGAGGCCAGTTTCTCATCTCACAATAGCAGCCTGTGTATAGGATTACCTTACCTTGTCACTGACAAGGGAAAAAGCGCCTGCAAAATGTCTCTAACTAACTTCCTAATGTTCCCAGCTAAGTTCTCTTATTAAAGTATTAACTGTTACAATGATAGAAATAAATTTTGATAAAACAAAATAAAAACAGACACTAGGCTGATTTATGAGCTGGTCAGACGCTGATAAACTGGAGGCTCTGCTACCAGCAGATGAGCCTCTTCGCTTATCAGCTGGGATTTCACTGCTAGAGACAGCAGATAACTTTCCAACTGGAATCAGCGATTCAGTGAACTGCTTGTTACTGGTCGGACTGGTGCCCTAGCAGCGCCTAAAAGGGCCTCTTGTGTTATCAGATGGGACTGTGCACGGCGTGCAGCGAGACGCTTCCCCGCTGGAAGGGACGGCCGAGCTCCGAGGGGAGCACAGCTCACGGTTAAACT
>NW_010317023.1:0-843 GCF_000700745.2 Antrostomus carolinensis | reverse complement strand
AGACATTGTTGGAAGGGTGAGAGTGGTGGATAAAAGTCAGCTTGCAGAGGTATTTCCATAGTAATATGTTCCAGAATTTCATTATTATTGCTCTTTTGAGTCCAGAGAAAATGAAAGGTACAGAGGTCACCTTAATATTCATAGAATCATAGAATCGTTTGGTTGGAAAAGACCTTTGAGATCATTGAGTCCAACTGTAGCTATCCACTAATAAACCTGACTTGGCCTGAGACTTGGATAGGGGCTGAAACTTTGGATTATAGCTCCTCTTCTTTCTTGTCTTGTCATAGTCATTGGGTTGGACTGTACATCCATGTCCCCTAAAAATTCTATTTCCCGCTTTCCACAGAAGCTGTGATGGGCTTCAGGTCGGAGCTCACCCCCACTGACTGTCAGGTCATTGCTCAGAACCAGGCAAGCTGTCCCCAGGGAGAGTTTTATCTGAAACTCCCACAAGTCACGGCTCTCCAGTTCATTTGAGCAGACTGGAAATGTACAGACTTCAAAGGACCCTTCCCTGGCAAAAACTTGTATCCCGCCTCTTTTATTGCATAATGCAATTCAAGCCTGTGAAGTGCCACTAATAAGAATAATATGGCATTTTATAGGGAAATGGAGAGATTCTAGGTACTCTAACCGAAAATAAGGTTTTGTTTATGATCTCTTTATGCTTCCATTTTGCTGTGATTACAGCAAAAACAGCCTTAGGCTATCTAGACTTAGATATGTTGGGTTTTTTTTTAAATGTATTGAATTTCTTGTGTTTAAACAGTGCTCGCTTTTTAATTAGCCAACGAAATAGCAAAGTCTGTACATCTTTCCTGTATAAATACATAAGTTTTG
>NW_010317022.1:30766-45220 GCF_000700745.2 Antrostomus carolinensis | reverse complement strand
GCGAGTAGCGGAGAGCTCGGGGACGGGGTGAGTAGTGTCCTGCCCGGGGCTCGGATAAAATGGCTTATGTGAGAAATCCAAGCACTGAGCCCTCTATCCAGAAGTGTCGGCCACAGTCTTGCTGCCTGGTAACACAGGGCTGTGCCTTCCTCTTATCAGCACGCTGCTGTCCGTGTGAAATTCAACCCGAGCTGCTGCCACCTCTGAAACGGAGGAAAGAGCCTGCCTGGTGTTTGAAAAGGCTCATTCCGCATCCTCACTGTGCCAGATTTAATTCAAATGCACACTCCCACCCTAAAAGGGATAAAATAATCTAGTTCTGTTTGAAAGGTGCAGCTGGAAA
This sequence comes from Antrostomus carolinensis, assembly GCF_000700745.2. Classification (NCBI taxonomy): domain Eukaryota; kingdom Metazoa; phylum Chordata; class Aves; order Caprimulgiformes; family Caprimulgidae; genus Antrostomus; species Antrostomus carolinensis. Next base: position 44,877 of record NW_010317022.1, on the reverse strand, counting down.
AAGGCAGTCATGTAGAAAAGAGCTGAGCAGTCCTCATGCCTGTGCTCCTGGGAGCAGGTCCTGGGCAGGTGATAGTGCTGATCACCAGCTGGGCTCCCTCTCACTCTGGGAGAGAACAGAGAGAACTGAGAAACATCTCCCTTTCACCCGGAGAACAGTGCAACCTGAGGCCCCTTTACAGGCTCACTGAGTTATAGAAGCAGAATTTTTGATGCAAGTAAATGCTTGGGAAAACGCAGGTCCGCCAAAATAACGCCCGGGAGGAGCTGGTTCTAGTCAGTTGAGCTTTGGAAGCTTCCCAGTCCTGTTGCAGGGCTCTTGTGACAAAGCCCTGGCAGCGTGGCAGAGCTGTGTGGGACCTGCTGTCCTGTGAGCACAGCTGCCCTGTGCAAGAGCTGTCCCCTACCACCTGACAAAACTTGAGCAGATCAGCACAGAAGGCCCTGGGCAGCCTCTCAGGGTGGGTTTGCTGTTGAGTAGCAAGTAACAGAGAAAAGCAAGGAAGTGCTGCAAGGAAAGGTGGTGGGGCACAGGAGCTTGAGCAGCAGCAGCTGTGGTGGTCAGACACCGAGAGGCAGAGCAATTAGAGTAATTCAGACAATTGGTAATTAGCTGGAGGGGGTCTGTTCCTTGAGCAGAAAAGCCTGGAGGGGACTCCATGTTAGTAGGCTGGTTTCTGGGCTGTTCCTAGCATGTCTGTGATGGAAAGGGACTGAGGCTGCAGCAGATGGGCAAATTATCTTAATTTTATTTTTTTTCCCCCCCAAAGCTCTGTACCTGTAGTTACGGGTTTTCTGAAATCCTATGAATGCTCTGAGGGCTTCAGATTTTCCCTGCTCCCAGGTTCTTTATCTGGTAACTTTTTGAATTCAGTTGTCATCATGCTTATAGGTGAATGTGGCAGTTGCATGTGTTACAGATTTACAATCTCTCCAGCATTTAGAGTCATTGTGCAGTTTCTTTGTCCATTTCCAGGAGGTGGCTAAGGCTGATCATTGTGTTCTGTCCCATTTTCCTTTCATTGCTTTCAGGAAAAAGGATGTATTTTAACAACAGACTAGAATGAGTGCCCATGTGGAGGGGCAAGTTGGTGTGGTATTGACTTGGGCTTTTCTGTGTAAACAGCATCAGGTAAGAGTGCAGTGCTGCTGGGTTAGGTTTTGAAAGAATAGCAGCTGGTTTTCCCATAAAGCTTCTTTTTTAGTCTTTAAGTTGCTCCAGAAGAAACATTAGTAAAACAGGATGTTTCTGCAACAATATATATGCCCCCCCCTCTCCAGAATTGCAATTAATTATTTCTCATTTCTCCATTAGCAAATTATAACTGAACTGAGAAATCCTCCACTCCCCCCCAGCATCAGGGGAATTTACAAGCTATAGGGCACAAGTGAGAGATTGCTGCCCAGTCAGTCATGTTTGTTGTGCCTATGAGTGGGGTTTTTATCTCTTGAGTCCTTTTACAAAATCATGTTTCTCCTAAGCAAAGTTTTTGGCTCAGATATGTTGCAGGTATCTTGCTTTTTCATTATCTACAGGTGACCTACCGAAAGTGGATTGGTGGCAAGACAATGGAAATCAAACAGAAAATACAATAGATCATAGCTTTTACTACAGTTAGAAGGGCTGAATATCCATTTAGGATCTCAAAGAGAGCAAAAAAAACCCGTAATCTGATAGATTTTCACACAGTGCTGGGTTTTATTTTTTGTTATTTTTGTTGTCGCGAACTATTTTCTTGGCATCTTTCCTCTGAAAGTAGGGACTCTGCTTGCCAGTAAATGTGTATAGTGGCCTCTATGTAGGTTAAAACTGAGTCAGACTGACTTGTTAGAAATTCAGCTTGGGTTGTGGTATAGCATTGGTTTGCAGAGCTCCTCAAGAAGTCAGTCACCACCTGTGCATTTCCTCCCCTTGCAGCAATGTCATTATTGTGCTACTGCAAGTGTTCAGAGCAGAGATCCATGTCTTAAAAATAACAAGGAAAAAAAAAAAGTCACAAGGTGAGAGTTACACTATTACAAAAGAGGCAGGTATGTTCTGGAGGTCAGTGAGGTAATTTGGGAGGTAATTACCCTACGCTGTATAGGGCAGGTATCGCATTTTGAGCACAGGAACAGAGTAGCCCTGGTTAAATGAGCCTAATTAAATTGTATAAAAACAGGCTGATAGGAGAGACTGGGTTTGCTTAGACTTGAAAGACAGAAAGTAAACTAGGGCAGGCAGCTGTCGAGAACAGTGATCCATTCTTCATGTTCACTCCCCGGGGGAGCACCATAAGTAATAAGCTGATCTATATCCAACAGGATAGGTTTAGGTTAGATACCGCATTGTTTAAAACAAATAAAAAACCCAGTGGCACCTCCCAGGGCTGGGACTTTTTGTTAAATACTGGAACAGCATGTGGACTCCTACCTGAAGTTGTAGCTGGAATAGTTTTTTTCTTAAATAGGCTCAACAGAAGCCTGTTAGTAGTCCAATGCTGTTTCAAATCAAGAAGTGCTAAATTACTTCCCCCACCACTTCCTTATCTGTGTTTTTTAAAAGTAAAACATAGGACATCTTTTTGCCTTAGCATTTTAATCATATGAGATCATGTCTTACAGTGATAGGTATTCATGCTCAGGGTCTGGATTTTCAGAAATAATGGCAATAGCATAGATGGGGTGGTCACGCTTCTGTACTAGAAGATGGGTGAGTGTAAATGCAGAAATGAGCATGGGGAATAAACACAGAATAGAATTCTGACATCTCTGTAATATTCATCATTAACCAGGTTATTGCTGTTTCAAAATGGGAGAACAAGTGAAACATGAAACAGGGGTTTTGGTTTGGGTTTTTTTTGCTTTAAAAGCAGAGGTAAGGACTCAGGATCAGACACTGTGCCCAGAGCTCTGTTGGTCTAATGTCAAGACTACACACTTCCAACTACAGAGAGTTTTGGGCAAATTGCCTGTGATAATCAGCTTTGTTAAAACACTTTGTCAATATAGAATGGATCTGATTTTTCTCTTCCCCAATAAAGGGGTAGCAAGATTCTAGATATTTCAGCTCCCAGTAGCAAAGCAATAGACAATGCCCTATTTGTGTCAGAATTCATTCAAATTAAATTATGTGAAAATGACAGGCCAACAAATGTGTATATAGTAGAGTCAGCCCTATTCCTCCATGTCTGATGTAATCCCTTTGGGGGGGGAAAGGGGGGGGAGAATCAGTCATCTTAGCAGCAGCAGTGAGGTTAACTGGAAATGTTTTGTTTATTAATCCAGGTAAATTCACACTACTGTAGAATACTTGAGTTTTACTCTATGTGTATCATTCAGAATTCCATGTAAGCACTGATTGTATTGTGTAAATCACCTTTGTGGCATCTTAAGCAAAAGAAGCAGAAGACTTGTTATTTTTAAGCTTCTAATGTTTAAATTTTAGCCTCCAAAAGGGAAATTGATTTAGTCTTGTGTAAATAGAGCTTAGCCATTGGGCAGGCTCAATATAAACAAACCTAAACCCACACCAAATACATAATGAAAATTTATTTCTTGTGTTGCTTGCATATAATTGCATAATATCACTAATTTATCATTAGAATACAATGTAGGTATTTGAAACTATCATTCTAGGATGTGGTAGATTTGTTTTTTTGATTGAAAATTAGTGACCCATATTCTCGAGTCCTGTTCCTTTATAGCCAGAAAGTGATGGGAACTGCAGTTCAACATACTGGCTTACCTGGCAGGCAGCTCTCTACATCATGTTATGCTCAAAGTTCTCTGATGTCATGGGCACTAAAATTGCATTGGATAGGTGAAACACCACCTCACCTACTCTTAAGGGAATAACTCATTACTTTCTCTGTTTGTACTTTTTTTTTCCTTGCAAGCCATTTAATGACATCTGACTGTTACATGCAGCTTTACTGTGGCATTCTGTACAGGAACCACGTCTCCTCTTCCAGCCCCCACTCAAGGTTCTGTGTCAAAGCTGTTCCTGAAAGGTGTTTGTTTAACCTTCTGAGCTCTGAGGCTCTGAAGACTTTCAGTGGCAGAAATCTTGAGCAACTAGTTCAGTATTTAATAAGGAATTGTTTTAAAGTTCCATGTTTCTTTTAAAATGTCTAATCATAAATGTCACTTAGTGTAAACTTACTCTGTTCCTCCTCTTCCACTGGTGACAGCTCTTTTACGCTGGTTTTAGGGTAACATTGTATGTAGTAGAAAGTTAATCATCTCTTGTCATGGGCCATTCCTCTTCAGGCCAGCTAAACTCAACTGTAATCTTCCTTCACAGATCAAGGTTTCTAGTCCCACTGTTACTGTAGTTATACTCTGGCTTTTTCTCGGTATCCCATGTTTTTTGAGGTAAAGGGCCTAAATAAAATCTTGTATCAGACATGCCTAAACTGGATTTTGTTTCTCTTGGAACTTACTTCTCAGACTTAGGAGGATAATTTTAAATTCTGAACCTGCTTTCTGAAGAACTTGCAGCTAATTTGAGCTTTCTGTAACCTTCATATTTAGTAAATGAACTGCTCCCTCACACTTCAGTCCCATATTGTATGTCCTTTCAGTTAAGCACAGGGTATCATCTGTAACTATCACATAACAGTTTGGAAGCCATATACTATCACTTCATCTGCATCCTAGTTCCTTATTTTTAATGGCAAGAATGACATTCTTGCTCATCCTGTTTCTTACTTCTCCATAGGCTCTGTCACAAAAAGATTTAGTATTCATTAAAAGTAAGAATAAAGTTCTTACCAAGCTAGAGGTTTTATATTTCCAAATAATCCCCATATTTAAAGGCAGCTTGATGTAATCCTTCCCCTTCTCCAAAACTGCTTGAAAAGCTGATATCTATCAAATTCTCTTTTGCAGCACATCCACATTTAGTTAATTTCTTAAAAGAAAAACTAGGCCCGCTCTAGGCTTTGTTTTCAGCATCTGTAGCATGTTCTTGTTGCTGCTGCTTTTGAGAAGTTCTTCTAAGGTATGCTCAGTTTCATAGAGAACGTGAGACGCAGAACAGTAACTAGAGACAACTTGTGCAATATATAAAGATATTTCTGAACACAAACTTGTTGAACCATTTAAACTGTATTCCACTTTTGAAATGTTAACATTGTGTATGTGTGTATATATATATTGAAAATAGCAATCCTCAGTCAACCAAGACACAGAAGATACTTGCAGTCTAGATAAAATACATTTCATATAAATACATTCATGGTTTAAAAAAAAAATAAAATCATACAACCTGGTGACAGACTCAAGTGCAAGTAACTGTTTTACATGTATTTAACTTTTTTGATGCTAACAGGCTGACTAAAGGCTATTTAATAGTAACCAATTTTAAACATGGAAAAACTAGTAACATCGTTCCAGGACTGAGTCATTTAAAAAGTTGCTACTGATATGGGAAGTATTTCCTGTTGTCATAAACCAACTGTAGGTGTCTTAAAAAAAAAAAAATTTTTTTTTTTTTTTTAGAAAAGCTATTTCCCTGTTCCTTCTAGTGACTGTTGTAGTTGCATGCACAACTAGATACAGTCAGCTTTATATTCGAGATTTTCTTTTTCCCTTTCCCCTTGGGGTTCTTGAAAGATAAGCTGGCAGTGTTCTGGACTAGCCAGAGAAAGTTAGCACGAGGAAGTCTGAAGTTGGTCCCAAGGAGAAGGGATGGTTTTGTTAATGAGCATATAGCCGTGACTTATTTTTGCCAAAATCTGTTTAAACTGGAAAAAAAAAAATACACATGCAATAAAGGAAAAATCTTGCCCTGAAATTGCGAGCTAGTGCATTCAAGAGAAGCATCGTACAAAATCTTTTCCTTTCTGTACAGTGACAATACCAAATATTTTTTCTTTTTAACCATCATATACACAACACAAATATTACGAATAGAAATCTATAAATACTTTAAAATGAATTTGTAATATATAGCAGTTGAGGGCCACAGCTGTACAAAATGTAAGCAACATATATAAAATGATGAAGGAAGTGCGAAGTAGAACAGTATCAAGAGCATTGAATTTTTACAGCATTTATGGTTCAAGTGTGAAGAGCTAGCAGGGATGCAGGAGCTCAGTTACAATTCAAAAGAAGACACAATACAGGATTCTGCACACAAAATGATTTCATCAAAATGATTTAAATTTCATCTTCACACTTTTTCACATCTATGACTTCCAGTTAATAAAAGAACATTTTAATAATTAATTTCTGTAAGGAGTGATTTGTCCCTTTTTACAAGTTCCATAAAACAAAGATTCCCTGGCCACAAACTACTTTTCTGTAAGTAAAACAAGACTACATGGGGAAACTGTTGTTGGTTTCTGGTTGCCTTGTTATGCTTACCATATTTAAAAGGTGAACAGAAATACCTTTCTATAAAATGAATACAGACGTTTAGACCCTGATCCTCTAAATTACATACAGGTAACCTGTACCCTTACATGTATGTGAAGGTCTAGAGGATCAGTGCCTTAAAAAAATACCACCAACTACCCCTCAAAAACAAACAAACAAACAAAAAACCACAACTCCTTTGAGTTTCAAATCTGCTCAGAGACAACTGCCCGTAAATTTCACTGTTGTTTGCCAGTAAAGATGGAAATTCTGCATTCAGTTGATGATTTCTCATCAGTACCTCCTGCAGCACTGCAAATCTTTTTTCTTTTATGCTGTGTGTCTTAGTGGAAAGCTCTGCTTGAACTAAAATGGCAGTGGCAAGTAAAAATGTATTTGGTGAGTTGGAAGTTGAAACAGTTAATTGAGCACTCTTGAATGAAATTTCAAATAACTTGTTTTTAGAAAGCTTTTCAGTTCACCTTTATTTCAGTAAGTGTACTTAATATATTTTTTTTAGGCACTGTAAATATTCAAGACACTAACTGATGTGCAGAAGAATCCATCCATTCTCAAGCAGTGCATTATTAGTGATCTCTAGCAAGTTCTTGACTAATGTTGTCATACTGTTTTTAAATGGAGAAGAGTAGACTTTAAATACTTGTTTTTCCTCCCTTGCTAAGCATCTTACTATGACAGAAGAATCATCACAATTACATTAATTTTTCTCTTTGAAATACAAGCCAGACTTCAGAATGAATTAAGGAGAAGTTGCAAACAGTCTGAATATGCTAGAGAATCAATAATAATAAAATTACCTGGTCATACTGCTTCATATAATGATGTCTGTCTCAAAACTGGAGATGATCACAAGAAACTCTATGAAGACCATCAGTATCTAATCTGCTAATAATTAAGAATTTGGAGTCTAAGATAGACTCTGATTACAGAAACATTCATCCATTTGGTGTATTTTCCGAATGTGTGATATCTGCAGGCATCCAGTATTGAGGCATGAGAAGGAACCATCTGCACAGCTGTCTGGTCAACATAACTTGTTTATTTGCCTCCATACATTCTTTCGATGTCGTTGAGGTAATGGTTTTTCAGTTCTTTCCTTTTCAGCTTGAAAGCATCTGTTACTAACCCAGTCTCTGGGGTCCATGGTTCAGGGCTTAACCGTACTTTGATGGGTATTTCAAACCTTTCTAATTTCACTGCAGGGACAAAAAGAAACAAAAGCATGACTATGATTACAGAGCCAAATGAAATACTAATTCATGCTACCTAAAAATCTAAGATGAGCACCCTGTAGCTTGTATAACATGGTGTTCTACTTAATGAAGTAACCTTAGAGAAGGGCCACAAGCAAATCTAATCTTTTACCAATGCTGAGTGCTGGTTAGAATGCAAATATCCTAATAACAGACTGTACTTATAGCTTGTATTGGGTGTGTCAGTGTAAAATCTAGAGCTTGCAACAAATGAGTATGTAGCCTGAAGATCTGAGACTACTGTCACAAGAGGATACACTGAAGTATTTATTATAGGAATGTAATAATAACTAGATTAACTCAGACTAGTCAGATGTGCTTCATATTTAAATTATCATTAAGTACTCCTATACTTTCCATGTTTGAATGATTCTTTCCCAAATTCTTTCTTCTTAAGAGTTTGTTTAGAGTTCAAAATAAAAAGGATTTCTCTGTATTCTTGTTACATTAGTCACTTATTTTCCCTTCAGCTGGAAGCACTGGCTCGGCACACGCACAGCCTCAGTTGCAACCAAAGCTGCTTCTGTCTCTTGCCCAGGCAATAGACCAGCGAGGGGTAAGCAAAGGATGAGGTGGGTAACTGCTTCAGGGAGAAGGGCTGCTGCGTGGGTGCAATACTGGATGGACTTTGCATTCAGCTCCTGCATCTAGGGTCTGTAGTAGGATCCCACATCCACAGGCTTAAAGCTGAATTTCTAGGCCAACTGGCGGCATAGCCTCTAGGAGGCAGCACATGCTGGACAGATGGCATCTCTGGCTCTAGGTCTGTCCCCAGGAGCTCCTCCATCTCTCCAACTTCAGACTGGTACTGTAATGTGCTGTTTCATCTTATTTAGACATATGCCTGCTCGTGGTGAAGGTGCGTTATGTTCTGCTAACAATGAGAATGATCTCTTTACAATAGTTTTGGGAAAACATTTAAAATAAATTAGTTGTTTCTCAGTGGTAGATTACTAGCAAAGATTTTGAATAAATAAAGATATATGGATAGTAATTTTTCTAGTTCATGATAGAAAAAAACGGATTAAAATCTTTAAACCCAAGTCTGAGACCTACAGATTTTTTTTTAAAGGCAAAGCTTAATAATGCCCCTTATTCCCCGTTTTCTCTGTTTCAAAGGGCAGATTCTCCTCTCTAAGGTTTGAGAGGCAGCACTTAGCACGTGCTTAAGTCCAGTTTTACTACTACCTTGTATGAGGTGCTGAGTGCTTTAGAGACTTTTTTCCCCAGTCAGTTTGTTAATTTTTGGCCCCATAAAGGATTGATTTTGATCACTCTGTTCCACAGCAAGGAGTAGCAGGCTTTTAAGCCATTACAACCACAAGGATCGTGGTTGTTCAAAGCTGTAGGGAACAAAGTTGTGTGGGTAAAGAAAGCTTTGAAATCTCTTGCTTAACTGGTTTTCTTATCAGCAAATGTCTTGTAACTTCCCTTACAAATTGAAAGCTCTTTTGGCCCTTATTTTAACTGTATTAGACAAGCAACCTGTCTCTAAAATGTCATTGAAAAAAATTCAGATTTTTTTAGAAAATAAAAAAGGATAAAGTAGTTAATATGACCAAAAAGTATGTCGATTCCTGGGATAAGAGACAACATTTTGATGTGGTCTTTGCCTCTGATTAAACTGTTTTGGCACATACAGAGGCAGCAGGAAGAAGGAAAAGCAGTGAGGAAAACTGAAATTTTTTGCTGGATAAGCACCATGAGACTGGCTAGTACAATATGCCAATTTACTTACTCTTGTTTGCCACTTCTTTAATCTCTCGCAGTATTTCAGCTTCCATTGTAGGGTCGTTACAAATATCTACCCAGGTTCCACTGATGCCTTTCTGCTCAGCTAATGCTGTCAGCTTCTTCTGATTAGGAACCACAAAACTGATCACGTAAGACTGGTCACTACCCCAGGATGGCAAGAGGAGGAAAGAAAAAAGATCCAAACAGTTAACACTTCATGTCAGGGCATAAAATACTTACTTGATGTGAGATACACAGATCCACAGTGTGTTCTGCACTGTAGTTACTCCCCCATACAGAATCCTCCTTGTACATTAAGTCTTCACAACTGATGACTTATCAAAGGTATTCTAAGTTGTTTGAGAGTGTTAGGTTTGATCAGTATCATGCCTTGCTGTCATTTCATGAGTGCACATCTCAGTTTAACTTCCCAGCTACATGCCATGTTTAGCTAGTTCTCTTCAGTTTCCCTGTATGTAGTGTGCTGTTGAGGGGAAGGGGAGGAGAGACCAGGATTATTTCCAAAAGTCAGTGGAAAGCTTTGGATCAGGTGCAAAGTGTCCAGATTAACTTTTCTCTGGTATTCTGACAGAAAGCCAAAACACGTGCTAAATATAATGATACCTGTTTGGGGAAGGGATGGGATGGAACTGGAACGTATTAGGATAGGAGAAATGCCAGCAGAAAAACATAGGTAATTTCTTCAGGTTTTAGGGAATCTGGGAACCTGTGCTTCTTCAGTGATGGGGTTTGTTCAGTGGAAACCATGGAAAGCTATAGTGTATCATCAGAGAAGTGGGTCAGAGCCTATATTTCATGTTTACCTTAAACAGAGTTTCTGAAGTAATATCACTCTTACCTTTTGGCATAAGCACAGATATTGTCAATCAATGGACAGTTCTTCAGTGCTGCCTCTACTTTGCCTAGAGATACATATTCTCCTGCTTGTAGTTTTACCAAGTCTTTCTTACGATCTAGGAGTTAGGGGGAAAGAAAAGGGGAAAAAAATAAAAAAAAAATTAAAAAAATTTAAAAAATTGTTCCATTTAAACTTTTGTATTTCCACAGTCTCATTTGCAAAGCCACTATATATGTATTCTGTGCAATGCTACACAAGATTTTTAATAAACATGAATTAAAGCATCTTATTAAAATTTTAAAGCAGCTAATAGCATGTATATATTCTGCCAACTTTGTTATAGAAGCCTTTATAAAGTTTTTATCGCACTACAGTTCCTGTCACACAACTTGTATGGAAGTGATGGGGACTCGGATTTAAAAGCTTTGTAATTAATACCAAAAATTAATTTTACATATGTTCTTTTAAATCTATGTGCTAAATTTAGATAGTGATAATGTCACAGGAAATGCCATCACTTCCAAAATTTTCCTACAGCTGTGAGGACTTTTGGGAATGTGTTTTGCACTGTGATTCTGCAAGCAGATAACCTTAAGTAGATTAGCCCTGGCAAAGCCAACAGGATTAATAGCATGCTTATAATTATGCTTAGTCAAGATCTTGTAATATATTAAGATGCCAAAAATTGAGGCCAACCTATGATCTGCAGACACCCATCCGGATGAAATTCCCCTATATCTCCTGTACAGAACCATCTCTGACCATTCTCATCAGTAGAGAACTCTTCTGTTGTCTTCTCTTCATTTTTAAAATATCCCATTGAGACATTAGGTCCACCGATTACAATTTCTCCTCTTGGATTAGGCTTGTCTTTATTAGTATATCCCCCTGCAAACAAGAAAATCCCCACACAAGAAAATATTTTGAAACTTCATCTTAAAGTTAATCCATACAAATTGATGACTTATAAAAGATTAAGAACAATTACTTCATATGCTACACGTAGCTAAGCAGACAAAGAAAACAGCTAAGCAGTGGTTAAATTAGCTACTCTAAAATCAAAACATTTAATACTCTCACCTTCTTGCCAGTCTCTCAATTTTATTTCACAACAAATAAGAGGAGCTCCAACTCTGCCAGTGCTGTAATCGGCAACTTAGGAAGAGAACAAATATTTTTGTCATTTGAAATATAAACTCAAACCATAAATAGGGCAGTATCTTATCTCTTTACTGCAGTTAAGAACTACAGCTTACAAAAAAAAACCCCACCAAACCCTAATGTATATATCTGTATCTTAACTTACATATTTCCATAAGCATTTTAACTACCTTCTGTAATTGTTCCAGCTCCACATGTTTCTGTTAGTCCATAGCCTTGACCAACAGGACAGCAAAAACAGATGTTCATGAATCTTTGTGTCTGAGGTGAGAGTGGTGCTCCTCCAGAAAGCATCATACGGACATTCCCTCCCAGGAGGGCCTTTACTTTTTTAAACAGTAGTCTTGAAAGAAAGAAAAAGCATTAAAAATCATTCACTCAGCTCACTTTTATAAAAAGAAAAAGACACACACCTCCTTCTTTCCTATCTGGAACACCTTAAAAATTAACTTAATCACTAGAAGATTTTAGTGGACAGCAAGGACAATCAAAAGCGTTACCTCTTGTGTAACACTCAAAGATGGCAGAATTCCTGTAACTTAACTAAACAAACATTCCAATTTTATCACTTAAAAAAACCCCAATCCAATGAAAACTAGTCATCTGTTCTGAAGATTAGTCATTCCTATCATTAAATATCTTACCCATTTCCAGTAAGAACTTGGATTATTTCAGTAAATCATTAGATTATATTTGCATGTTGGATGAGAACTGTCTGATGTCAGATAGCTTAGATAATTATTCTTTTAGACTGTCTCAACAAATCACAAGGAAAAAATTACACTTGGACCATGAATTATACTTACACGTTACACAGAGGTGCATCATATCCCCTCTTGATTTGTTCCAATTTGTAGTCATAGCCTATTTTGAACAAAGTTCTCTGAATATAGTTCATCTCTTGAACTTTACTCATTACATTTTTATAAATTCTGTCCATTATTTCCTACAAAGTGTTAAAAAAGCAAAGAAAATTACCACATAGAACTGACCAGCATGTGTAAATTAAATTCCACGTTAAAAATAAGAAACCCCTATTATTCTTCCTTTAAAATGGCTAATGCAGTAAGAGTGAAAATGTCGGCGTTATTGGTTAGGCAGTGCTTAACTGTAATGCTTTTAATGTGTGATCAGTTAGTCAATTTATAGAGCATATACCCGGTGAAGTATTTTAACAGAAGTTTAAGGATTGGCTCCTTCAAGTTTGTTACAGAGCACAATGCTTTGACCTATTTACATGCTTTCTAACAAAAGTCAAATTAAAATTGAAAATAAAGCTATGAAAATTAGGTACTTTGAAATATCAGAGATCAAAATATTAAAATCTTACTAGAAACCACTCTCATTAGTGTTTTTGGTTAGTTTCTTCAAATCTTCATGATTGGGATTTAGACAAACTAGAATTTCAGAAGAACTGTACACTATTTTCAGCCCATTTAACCTGCAGAATATCATCTAGTAATTTCCAAAAGCCAGGCAAATATCTTAAAGCAGAATTAATTGTAGCTTTTTGGAAAGACTACCGAGGCATGACAAGGTATTCAGAATTAGGAAGGCTGGAAGGAACTATTAACCCTTATTACAATTTTTTGAGTGAATCAAATATTTCAAAATATTTGTGTCTCTGGATTCTGTTAGAATTATTTTCCATTTCATCCCTTGTATGTTCTAATCACTGGTGATGTTATGATGTTTTGACAATAAAAGCAAGACAGTAGTTCTAGGGAGGGAAATATTTATTAGATGATGTCATGTAAGTGGCATTCCTACTAGGGCTTTCAGAAAGTTTTTGCTCTTTGCTGTAGATTGTTGAAGTTTAGATCCTATCAACTGAACATGGACCATTGGTTTAAATTTTATTTTTTCCTCTGATAACTTCTTTGTGATAGTAAGTCCATAGAATCAAGACATTTAGGTGGTGTTCAGCATTATCACTGTTCTGCAGTTAATTTTGAAAAGGCACCCAAAGACCAACATAAGCTGCAGAAGTAATAGGAGTTACAATCTCCTGATCGCTTTTTCTTGTAAGAGGAGACTAAGCATGGCCTGCTTACCCCAAGAACAGCAGGAGAGACTTAGCCTAAGGGTTACTTTGGAGACAAGCAGCTGAGATTGGGCACCCCAACATCTATGGCAGCACAGCTTGACTTGCTAAATTCTGTAACTCAGCTCCAACCACACTGTCTCAGCCAAAGCCACCCTGCTTTCTCCCTGTGCAAAAAGGGAGTTTCAGACTGTGAATGTCAAAGACTTTTTGTATCCTATTGTTGTACCAGTAGCCCAGTAAAACATTACTGGTAACTATTAAAAGACATTTACAGTTTTGGATCAAAAAGGGTCTTGGCTTTAGCATACATATATTCTTGTGCTCATCCGCAGCATCAATACTCCATTCAAGCAATGACAACTGTGATTCCTATATTCTGCTTTTTTCCTATTCATGAAAGTTACACATTAAAAGAAATAAATGTTAGTAAAGAGATTTTTCGAGCATTAACAAGTTAGAAAGCATCATTTTTTTGCTAAACATATCCACTTCTGCATACTTACAGGTACAGCTGCCATCAGTGTAGGCTTAAGTACAGTACAGTCCCCTTTGCTTCCCTTCTTAATTTTACTTGACTGTAATAAGAAAAAAATGTCAGTTTATGAAGCTGAAAACCAAGCAGCTCTTTAGAAAAGAACTTAAAAAAAGAGGGAGATATATTAGAATGTAATTTGTTTAAAGCTGTTCCCCTGTCC
>NW_010317022.1:1900-30731 GCF_000700745.2 Antrostomus carolinensis | reverse complement strand
CCTCCCCCCCCCCCCCATTATGATAGAAAAAGTAATGATTAACAAGAATTTCAACCAAAATACTAGATGTTTTACAAGTCCAACCCGGTTAAGTCTACTTTGTATGTCTTTCTCTTACTTTCTCCCTCTAGCACTTCCATCTTCCTCCAGGAGTTTCTCTCACCTGATGCAATGTCTATACCAGCAAAACATACAGAAGCATTCTTTTCCAGTTTAATGTGCTCTTATTTATCTTAATTGTTAAATGGAAAAAGTCAAAGGGCTAAATAGAAGATCTACAGTAACTGGATAAAGAACTGATAAAGTGAGCCCAAAAACTTAAAATAATTTTAAACAGTCTTACATTCAGCTAATCTATTAATAGGTGTTCTTATCCTGATGTTCAGTGGATAATGCTATATGCATTTATTAGGTTTTCTTTAAGATTTCCTACATATCATAAAAGTAAAGGCTTTATTACTATTTGTATGGTATGACCCACTGCTGTAGTTTACCAGCAATGAATTTTGCATCATTTTCTGAAAAAAAAAAAAATTGCATTTCTGAAGCGTGCCATATACCTCAGCATTTCTTTAATGAAAAAGGACAGCTGAGCAAGAAGAATGCAGACTGCAAAAGCAAATAAGCTTCCCCCTCACCTGATCCGATAGTGTGAGTGGAGAGGAATAGCCAATCCTGCAGCCGTAAGTGATGCAAGAAATTTCTGCTGTCAATTCTAATACATGGGCCAGAGGCAAATAACCAATGTAAGTATCCTTGGGTCTAGGAAAGGAAAGGATTATCTAATTGACAATGATGCACAAGTGGACTGAAAATACTGTTTAACAGTTTTATTGTGTGCTTAGTTATTACTTTTGTAAAGACTTGGATCACAAGTGAGTCTTATTCTTCTGCACACAAGGGTGCAATTTCAAAACACAGTTTATAAACAAAATGGGGAAAATCCTACCTTACTGAAATCAGTATGAATTACAAGATTTGCCTTGTTTTCTAGGAAACCCAAAGATTTCTTAGTGCTCCACTGCTATTTCCTCTCCTTGTGGGAGATTTCATCCGAGGTACCAAATTAAGGATGAAATCACTATATTTTAAAACAATTACCAATGATTTACAAATCCTTAACAGTCATCATAGCATCTCCTTTTGAAATACATTAGTAGAAAAAGAACTGATCACTGAAGTACTGAGGCTTATTTCAGGAAATAATTTCTCAGCAAGAAGCTTAGAGCTGTCACTCAACACAAGCCTTCAGCATCAAGTCAGAACTGGTTTTATATCCCATCACAAAGAGTTTAGCAAGATAACTTGTTTCAGCTATTAAACCCTTTGCCAATGCAGTGACAAACACACCCACTTTAATGAAAAATGTCCTCAAAATATTAGTGTGAGGGAGTTTGCAGAGGGTTTTACTATCATCAATGTGCAATTTATTTACTTTTCTGCTCATTTCAGCAAAGTCTACTTGAGGGATTCTGTAATACGTGCATCATCCATCCAGCAGTGGTACCTCAGTGGATATGGTAGGCTCTGACATTCTTCCTACAGTGATTCTAGCTGCCTGAAAACATCTTAAAAAGTTTCCCAAATTTGACTAGGTGAGGAATCTCCTTATCTGATGGCATCTTCTGATGCACAGGAGAGTGCAAAAAACCATCACAGACCTAAAGCTAAGAGTAATAATTTTAAAAAGCAGAAACAGTATGAGACAAGCTAGAAGGGTGTCTTTTTCAAACAACAAAGCAAGTTCACAAACACAAGATATATTTCTTCTAAATTAAAGATGGGCTCACAAAAAATGAAGAAATTTGTTAACACCTGATGCCAGTTAACAGGCTTTCTATAAACTTGAGTAGTTTGTAGGTTCTGTTTTAATTCTCCACACACATGACAACTAAGTGTTTCTTACCCCAGTCCAGGTATTCTCTCGCACTGTCCCGTCATTCCAGCTATTAAGTTTTTATGCATCATCATCACTCCTTTAGGTCTCCCAGTAGAGCCACTGGTGTACATTACTAAAGCCAAGTCTGTAGGAACAGGTCTGCTTGGCAGAATGCTTGCTACAAAATGCAGGAGAAAAATTGTTACTGATACTTATCTACTTTCTAAATTGTTACTTCTGTAATTAATCAATGTGAAAATGTAATCAGCCAGTGTGAAACAGGTGCTTCAGTGAAGGTAAGCACAGTGTGCTGCTAAGTGGTCAGTGGTAGATGCAGATGAAGGGAGTAGCGGTCTGTTTTTAAGTGAGGGAAGGCAGATGTTGAAAGGTATGACAAGTATTTGGGAGATACACAATCTGGGAGATACTTTTGCCATTATATCTTGTATCTGACTGAAAGTTTCATGAACAAGCTTTCTGAAGACCTAGTAAACCTGTCACGGGCAGTGAAGGGGAGAAATACACTACTAGAGAGAAACAATGGGGGGGAGGAGGGGGGCAACACACACAAATCAAAAAAAAACCTCACACACACAAAACCAACCCAAAAATCGCAACACCCCAGAAAGCTGCAAGTCAGCTTTTCTGTCACTCTTCCTAAGCCAAGGTTGTGAAAGCTAAGACTACTGGGTTTTTTTTAAATCAGCCTTCCTCAGGTAAGCTGCTAGTTAATGGAAAAGCAGTAAGCTTACAAAACTTGACTTTTGATTTTTGTCTTAATTCCTTGGCATTTATTCTTAGGAGGAAAATTATGAGCTTTCCTGGCTTTCACAGCTAGAGAGGCAGATGTGTCTGCAAGAGAAGCAGGGCTGCTAGCAAAAAAAAACCAAAGCACAACACCCCTCAAGATCACTGCTGGTTTGCATCTGTAGCTTAAGCTGATCAAAGATAAACAGTTGTAATGAATGTGTGATTCCCTGCAAAAAGCTCCTTTGCCAATTTATTTCCTCTTTCATTCAGCAAGAGATCTGGCTAAGCACAGACTGCTGATTTAAGGAAAAGAGATGATCAAGTTTGGTTTTTTTCTTCCTTAAAGCAGATGTTTACAGTCACTCCCTGACCAATGTAGCAAGGGATGTAATGGTTATTCCTCTGTCCCACCACACTTTTTAGCTACAGACTGGTTTTAAAAAAAAAAAAGGAATTTCCGAGCTAACAAGCAAAAAAAAAAAAAAGCCTCAAGTGCTTTCTCCTCTTTTCTTAGGAAAAATAGTGAAAATAAGATTAAAAAAAGTTAAGAGGGGCAGAACATGGAACACCGCACCGAATTCTAAACAAAGGTGGAGTCTTAAATTATTCTGGTTATGGTTTAGAAGTTAAAAATAAAATTTTATCAGGTATTCTTGAAATACCTGACACTTGAACAAAGGTGCAAGACAAGATGAAACAAATTTGCCATTTATTTAAAGGAAACCAGAGGATGAACTGGCAATCTGCCAGTGCCTTTGTGTTACAGACCTGCATGGGTGTTTTTTTTCCTGCTACACATCCCTCTTAACCTACCTCTGATTTCACTGTTAACATTGTTTGATTAGTTCTCTGTGAAGTGATTCACTTACAGTTTTCTGGTTTGGCTCCCAGCTCTTCTACTGTCTGCATACTATGTATCTCCACATTATCAGGGTATTCCAATTTATTGATAGTCTTCTTATCCACATAAATGATATGTTTAAGACAGGAGATTTGTGGCAGTGCAGTCTATAGAAGAGAAATGCAATTTTTAGCACTGACTGCACTGTAAAATTATTATAGGTTGCTTATAGCAGGTGAAGCTGGTACCAAATTACCTTAAGTTTGCTCTCAAGAAGTTCTACACTAGTGACCAGATACGATGCTCCACACTCATTGAGACCATAGGTTACTGCCTCTTCACCCAGGGTGGCATACAACGTAACAACTGTTACAGTAAGGAGAGGGAGAACATGAAATAAATGTTATAGTAATACTAAATGCAAAAGCTCTTGCAGGACGAAAGCATTGCAGGAGAGTGAGGGGGGATAAAATTAGCTCAATAGGGAATTCTCTAATTTGAAAACAAAACAGCTTTTAATTTTTCCACCTCAGAATTTTATGCCACAAAAGACCTCTGGAATGAGGGGAACAGTTATAGAGGCTTCCTAGAGAGATGGTTGATGCCCCATGACTGTCAGTGTTTAAGAGGCATTTGGACAATGCCTGTAATACCATGCTTCAACCTTTGGTCATCCCCGAAGTGGTCAGGCAACTGGACTAGGTGATCATTGTATGTCCCTTCTAACTGAAATAGTGTATTCTATTCTATAGAAGAGAAGTCATCAAAACAAAGAGATCCACTCGAACTCAACAATAATGCACTAAGCAATTGCCTGGTAAGCAACTGAGAACGTGTTCTGCCCCCGAGCCCTCTGCAACCAGAACTTGAGGGAGAGGTGACACTCTAAACATAGCAGGGCAGCAGTCACGGCTTAGAGCTATGCACTTCTACAAGCGGCTCTTTCAGCAGTGTCAGCTACTTTGCTTGCTCCCGTGAAATTATTGATGGGAGCAAGGCAGAGAATCAGACTAAGGAATCAGAGTGTTTTTCATGTTGCTAGATTATTTTTAACCCTGACTGGCTACAGGGATGCCATTAAGTGCCTCACAGGCACCAAGGAGTTCACCTCTTCCCATCATCTCTCTATTGAAAAAAAAAACAAACCAAACCTTCCTTTAGTATTGTCTGCTATCTCAAAATCTAACCTCCAAAGACCATTAAAGGAATTTAATATTCCTGTGAAATAGGGTTCATGTGGAAAGGACAAAAGGAAAGTAATGTTATATAGCTTATTCTTCCTGCCTCTCAAAGCATAAGGATCAAGACTGAATTAACCATCCTCTCCTACAGCAATGTCAGCTCTTCCATTATTGCCCTTTAACAGACTCTCTGCATATTTTACCGTATGACCTTCTCCTTGCGCAGTCAGCTACTGCTAATACTGGAAGAAAAAAAATGCAGCCTAGTGCAAGCAAAAACGTAAGGCAGCAACAAAAATAAGCTGTGGGTCATAGTGTGTTGTATGCAGATTGGGCATGTGAGTGCATAGTAACCTTTGCCACTTCACTGAGTTTGTATGCATTAAGTTACAGATTTTTGATAGCTTAAATAAAATTTTAAAAAAAGAAAAAAATATATACATAATTGCAATGAACTTGAGCAGCTTAAAAATGTCACCAAAAACCTCTCAGACTTGCATATGATTTTGACTGCTCTACCATTCTTCTCCCTTCTAATAACCATTTGATGTTTCAGATGCTTAAGTCAGGATATAGACAGAAAATACTATAAAAACATTCCACATTTTGGGGGGAGAAACACAACTACTGACATCTTCAGAGTATTTTAAAAAAACCTGAATAGTAACTATACTGTTCTGCCATTTTAGCATCTAGAATATAATTACAATAAAATCAGACAAAACGGTCTTATAAGTACGAGCAAGTTAATTATAGGGATCTTCACAATGCATAGAATAGACTGGAAACTTCTAAGAATCGCACCATAGGCACAGTAAGTTTATGAGATTCTTATCCATCCAAGATTTGCAGATTCAAAATACTTAACAGGCAAATCAGCTGAGAAATTGTTCTGAAATACATCAGGAGTAAACAAGTTCAGCACTCACGAGGAAAGTTGTACTTGAAGCAGGTTAAAGCGGCAATCATCCATTCTGCTCGGGTCTCACAGAATATGACAACAGTACTCTTTGGGGTTAGTCCCAGGGCAGTCAGTCCACTCCCCAAGCGATTCACTTTCTCATTTACTTCTTCATAAGATAACCATCTGTAAGTTCCTAAAATTAACTGGTGAGGAAAAAAAAAAAAAAAAAAAAGAAGTTGTGATGACAAGAAGCTGCTGGTACAGCTCTACAAGCTTATGAGAGTTGGTGCCTAATGCTGTAAGCGCACGCACTGCCATTCATTAGAAGAAAAATAATTGCTTTCATTTTTCTTGAAGTAGAATAAATAGTGCATCCTGCATTTTATTATTCTTTAACTACTATAAAATGAATGGTTTACATGAGAAGATGATAATTAAGGAAGACCTCTAAGGAGACCTCTATTATTGCGGGAAAATGCAAAGCAACTTGACACCAAATCAGAATTTAATACAAAATTGTAAGTTTTACCTTTTTGAATACTTTTCCATTTGGTTGCATTTCATTTTCTTCACTCAGTATTTCTCTGGTCCCAAGACAGTCTTTCTTCCCAAACTTTGCTAAAGCATGGTCAAACAGCTTGTCCAAGGTGTCTGCTCCAGGAATGTTTATGTTTGCTAGTGAGTCAAGATGAGTGACAGAACGGTAGGGGCTTCCAGGTTTGTCCGAGATGGGTTTAGCTTTTAAACGTTTTGCCATAGCCTTTTTCTTCTTAGCATTGGTAAGAAAATACCATGGAATAAATACAAGCATACTGTACACAGATATTAACAAGTACACAGGCAGCAAGAGAATGGCACATACTTCTAGCCTAAGTTTCATTGCAGGTACTTAAAAAAAAATTCTCTTATTGTGTTCTGAAGCAGGCAAGAGCAAAGCAGCAGTGCAGTATGGTGTAGGAAGAAGCAACAATAAGTGAAGCTTAGGTAGTTCTGTTTCTGAGCAGCTGCTAAAATTTTAGTAACCTTTGAGAGCCAACAGTGGACACCTGTGGGTGAAGACCAGAGCCAAGCAGAGAGCAGGAAAAAAAAAAAGAAAAAAGAATTAAATTAGTAATATTACAGTCAGTCCATTAGTTCTAGTCCTTCTAAGAGTTCACTTCAAATGCATAAAGACAAAGGAGACTGAAGTAACTGGTTTAAGAGGCATGTACATTGCATGATAGAGCAGGGTACTGCTCTGAAGACGAAAGAAGAATCTTTTCCATACTTGTTTGTTGCATCCACAAATATTTACTTCTCAAAGACTTTTCTCCACTATCTCTGTTTGAATAGTTCAGGGCTGTTGACATGAAGTCTGTCCTTCACATCATAATATTGTGTTAAACTACTTGAGTAATGTGCAATTACAGGAAAGGTCAACAGTTGTTTTCCCCCTAAATATCTGTACTAGAGAGAAAAGATACAGTAGATTTCTTTACTGCTTTTCAGAATATTATATCAACTCATATTCAGACTAAAGTGTCTTGATACAAACTCCTCAAAAATCTAAAAACTATATAATATTCCAAAATTGCTTTATTAACTTTGCCCCAGCAACTGAGTTTTTAATCTATTACTTTTCAACTATGAATGTCAGACTCTTGAAAAGAGATTACACAGATTTGCTTTTCCCCCTCCAAAAACTACTTCAATATGCATACTTCATATATGCATTTCAGAACTCCAGGTATGGAAATGGAATTCAATTTGACCAATTGAATCCAATTTAAAATAAAGCACAATTTGGCAAGATTTTGTCTGCATGTCAGAAATCTTTCCTCATTAAGGAGAACCGGGCCTGAATAAAGACCAAAGGTGAGTGGGAGAGAAACAAAAGCATCGTAGCAAACCACATTTGTGGCTAGCCCACTGGTCTGTAACTAGGCTGTAAAAGATAGAGGTTCTTATCTGCGTCTGGATGGCATGCAAACACATCATGAACAACGCACACCACAGCGAAAATAAAAGGCAAAGGTGCACTACCAAAAGAGCAGTTCCTCAGGCGCAGAGGGGAGTGAGTAACACTGACTAGCTTATTGCAAAGCCCGGCCTTTCATGGACAGAATCTCAATAAACAAAATGGATGAGAATAGGGAAATTTTCAGGGCTCCATCAAGAACTAAAAGAACATGGGCACACCTCAAAATATATCTTATTAACATATTTGCCATCCTCAGATTATGAGGAAGGCTACAATTAACATTTCAGATTAAACAAGACAACTGCTACTAACAGCATAACAGAAATCTACTAATAAGTTGTTGGGTTTTTTAATAAGAATTCAAAAATCTGCAGTTGTGTTGTAGCCAATATCGACAGCATTTAATGTAATATAAGATTAAGAGATCTGCAGATACTTAACATGATCACCACGTTAATTTTTTTAACTAAATCTATAGAATAAAATTACTATTGAATGATAGCATAGTATACTAAACTAAGTACAGATTTGTTCAGAAAAAGAGTATTCTTAATATTTCTAAAAAGGGAATACTACATGTTTTTCAAAATGTATACACTTATTCTGCTCTCCTTAACCTCAGCATCATCAGCTGCTCAGCAAACAGTCAGACCTTCACAGAAGAGATAGAATTTTACTTCCCTAAGCTCCAGTTCTCCAAAATGAATGTTTACTGGTTTATATTACAAATCTTGTGTGATATTTTCATCCCAGTTAATTCAGTGCTCCAAAAGCAGCAGTTGAGCTTGTATTGAAAAAAAAACCACAAACGAACAAAACCAAAACAGCCATAGTGTTCAGACTACAGTAAGAAAACTTCAGTGCATGGCCATGATTAGACACAATGCTATGTGTTAAAATAAACCCATGGGTAACTCTCACTGCTCTTCACCTTCCAACAAAAAGCATATGACCAGACACAATGACTTGGATAAAAAGCAGTGCAAACAATATAATGGGACAGTACTATAGGTTTTATTCAGGCTGAGTAGTAGCTTTTTCAGAAGTAGTCCTACCGGTAAAAGAACTGACTGATTTAGAAAGGGTGGAGAGGAATGGGCTCATATTTTACTTAAGTTCTTTAGCCAATGTTCTGGACTGACCAGTACTATAAAAAGACATTTACTTTAACTTTTCCATTCAATTTAATCTCCTGTACATTAATTTTATAAATTATATTTAAGCTATTTAGCAGCTTGTATAACATTGAACAAACACAAAATTTTCAGAATATTTTCTGTGTACATGTTATTATAATAGATACAAAGAACTGGAAAAATCATACTGATTTGCTTACTACTTCTAATTAAATCTATACTGACTAATGGTATCTATTAATATATGCTTATTGCAATGATCTAATCTTTCCACTGCTATTTTCAACTCTTATTGCATCTGGGCAATTGTGAATTGAACTGATGTCTCTGGGGTAAGACCTGTCCCTTTTTTTACCATATCTAAAATGATGGGGACCTGCTCCTATTGTCATCTAAACACTGATGAGATGCAAATAACACAATTAATTATAACAGTACTGTCATGATTTAAGCAGGTATTTGACAATATCCAATTCACATTTTATTACTCATTAGCAATATTAAGTCTTTAAAATGGAACTAGGTTGCAGAATGGATTGTGTGAAAAGAGGACTGTATTTGAAAAATTACATCCTACTGATGTCATCCAGTAATGCTTTCTACATGCAGGAAATGTGGGGGTTTATATGTAAGATGATCTTCAAGGTGACTAAGCAACAAAACTCAGTTCAGTGTTGAACACTAACTTAGGAACTTTTAAAGTTTACTGGAACAACTTTCTAACATGCTAAAAAGCCCTTAACAGAATGTTCAAAATACTGCCTGAAATAATAATGATAAAGAGGTCTTAATGGGAAAGGATGGTTCTTTGGTCTTAAAACTAGCAGCCTGTTGAAATAACTTTTAACATTTTAATTTTAAATGCATATACAAACACACTTTGTCTACTTGCAACCAGTCATGGTACTGTTCACATTGGCAAAAGTTAAAGGTTGCATTTCTTTTGTTTTGAAATTTCAGATTAATTTGAAATACTTTTAAAGTGTTTATAAAAACAGATGACTTAGCTAATTTGTACCCATTTGTGGTAATTTAAAATGTTTATATCTTGATAAACATCAGCTGCAATTCTTAATAGACTTCAGTTGGAAAAACTTATTAAGTCCCAAAAAGACACACTTGGCTTTTGCCTTTGAACATATTCACATAAAAACTGACATACACACACACACACACACACACACACAGCTACTTACAAGGTGTCTGACAGCGATGACTGAGAAGTTTTTTCAGTGTTGATTAGACCTGTATTAAAATAGAAAAAAAGAAAATGTTGGAGATAAGGATTTTTTTTGCCTTGCAGAAAGGAGGAATCTTTAGAATTTCTACCCTAATGCTCCTGAAGAAGAATAGCCTATGAATTTAGACAAAGGTGACACACACTACACATACAAGAGGAAAGCAATGATGTCATTGGAAAAGACTAAGCTTGAAAACTCCAGTGTACAGATAAAGACAAAGCTACCCCAAAGGATGTTTTTATGGGAGACCTCCCCCACCCTTTTAAACATTTTCTGAATAAAGATATGAACAGAACTTAATTTAAAAGGGGGGGCGGGGGGAGCCAAGAAAGAGACTTTCAGATTCCACATGGTCCATTTTTCTGTCTCAGGGCAGAAGCAACAATATCTTTATAATTCTTGATGGATGAGTATCAGTGGAAACATTAGCTCAGGACTATCCATAGCACACGCTGCCCAAAAGAATCATAAGGAGCATGAAGTAGAGTTTGGGTACTGAGGCAAGAGGAGAGTTTACAGAACAAAAGCACAGTTACGTAGGCAGCAAGGCTTCACTGGTCAGGGGACCAGTGGCGTTAGGGTTAACCAGTTTAAAGAGGCCTATATGTAACTATACAGATATGGCTTCGAGAAGTCTACTGCATAATTGGACTGCTTGGTTTTACATACACAAAGTTTTTAACTGATGTTTAACCTAGCTCTATTTTATTAGTCTTCCCCAGAAGTCAATCAAGGTACCAGTTTTTACAGACTGAAACTGTCTTAAACATCCCTTACAACCATTTTCTCTTGAAATATGAAATAAAGAGGCACAATAATGTTTTTAGTGTTACTGGCACTTGCATGTGGTTGTGTAAGATTTTGATCCATAACAGGACCATGCCAAACTCATGCCAAATAAATATTTATCATATTTTAAATGTAATGCGTAACAGACTGACAACAGTGAACTTGCAAAAGGACCTCCATACCAATTCCATTTTGTTAGAAGCCAAACTTAGCTATTCAAATTACACCTTAGGCCTTCAATCTCTTATTTAAGTCTAATTAGACTTTAAGAGAAAGGATGAAATGCACCATCAAGGATACCTTCAAGGCAAGCCAACTACATATTACTGAAGTATAACAGTTATGTTCTCAGTAGACTTCCTCTTTCCTGACAAATAAAAGAAAATGTAGCACTCATCAAAATTTTCAAAATAAAACTGTTATGTAATATTAGAATATGTAATATTTTATACTGACTTACAAAGTTCATTATTTCTCTTAGTTGTGCAATGTAACTAGCATATTTAGACACTTATCTATTTTGGAAACAGCAGAGCTCCCAGTTCTTGGCGTATGAAATGCATGTTCTCAGTAATAGCAATCAGTGTGCGTCAGGCATTACTACAGTCTAAGAAAGAAAAACAAACCAAACAAAACCAGATGTAGTTTCTCTCCTAGATAGCTGTGTTTTCAGCATCTCCCAAGGATTTTCCTCAGGTAACTAAGCTTTTAGCAATTTTGAAATGGTAACTCTCTAGACTGGAGTTCATTTATCATTTGCAATTACATGTTACACTGTAACTGTATTAGAAATCTCACTAAAGGTAGTATTTTCCTTATTGCTACTATATGCTGGGTGTTTACAAAGATTCTGTGGTCCAGGCTTACTATAGAAAACAAAAAAAGCAACGCAAATGCTCATACAAGCAGTGACACTGTATTTTACAGGCTGCCACAGATGGAAGAGATGTTCTTTGAGTATAATCTGACTTTGATATCCTCAATTAAAGCATCAGAGACAGAAAATACACAACACAATTCTTGTCCTGCAGCCAGGGCCACAGAACAAAGTCTGAAATCAGAGCACAGGTTCTGGAACAGAAGAGACACGCCTCTCTTCATAAGTTTTCATTAATTTAACTGAAAATCTAAGAAACAAGTGACAACTATTTTTTTTTTCTTAATACAGAAAAGTAACTTTTAAATATTCACAAAAGCTTATAAGACTAAGTAAGAGCAAAAGCATGTGTGGAGAAAAGGGAGAGCGTTTACACCTCTGGAAGCAACTATTCACAGAGGAGGAAATGCCCTCATCTTCTCTGCATTTAACTATTCAAACAGAACAGAATCAACTTATCCCACATTTCCACACACAACTGGAATTTCTAAGTGTAACTCAAAAACCTAAAGAAGTACCTGTGGCTAGAAATTTTATCCTATGCAGTTTAATTTTAATAATGCAGTAAATTATTATCTTCACTAGGAAAGGCTTTAATTAGCTCAAGTCCAAAACACTGTAAGGTTTTAATACCGAAAGTATATGAATAACAGTTTTATTGTCCTTCCTCTTGTGCTAAAAAGCTTGCCAGGGATCCAATTTACTTTGTCATAGCATGATTAGAAGAAAACATACTTCTTTTTCCGTCTACTTCAAACACTAATTGCAACTTTTAAAACATTTTTCCATTGTGTTAGGTAAGTCCGCTTGTAGACATTAGACAGGAAAAGGGTAGTATCCTAGTTTGTGAAGAAAACCTGGAATCTGCAAAGCCAGAAGTTGTTTAGTTTAAAAACAACACCGGAGGAAGTCCTGGTTCCCCTGCAACCGAGCTCTTGCCAACTTCAAATGGAGACACAATTCTGGCTTTAGCATAAGTACTGTGGGTTGACTCCTTGCAGGAAGTTCTGAAATCTTCCAAAACAATCCAGTATGAATAAGTAACAACTATTTCCGGAATTTCTCTAGCATTTAGGCAGATCTAAACATTGTGGAAACCACAGTAAGCATTTGGAATTTCTAAGTGGAAAGGTGGTTCTAGACAGTGGAAAAAACATGAGTTGACCTGAATAAGGACGTGGGTTATTAGTCAGTTACTTTTTGGAAGGGAATTTAAGCAATATCTAGCAGTCCTGAATTTGTTCCAGTACCAGAACTGAAAGAGGCTAGGATTTCAGAAAGAAATTACAGAAAGACGGAGAAATACTACATTGCCAGGAAGATGCAGCAAGCTTAAACACACTAAACAAATGAGTGCATACTACCAGGATCCCTACAAATTTTTATTTTCCAAATTTATACCTGTCACACACAAGAATGAGAGAACATTCTACAGATGAGAATACTGTAATTAAATAGCAATAAGAGTTAGGAGAATCTTGTGGCTAATTACAACTTTTGGGGGGGTTAGAAAGACTGAAATAAAAACTAAAGGAAAATATTCAGTTTTTAGATCATGTCAGTGTTTCTATGAAAACAAACTCTGCCAACATTAATGCAAGTTACTTATGGTAGGACAAAAGTACACGAGGTCTGATTTTTGTTCCTTCTCACAGGCAGATTTCTACATATTTTCCTCTTACACAATTCTGTATGTCAAAGGGCAATGAAAACTCCAGCAGTAATCCAATCAATCGCCAGCAGGTTTCAGAAGTGCGCTATCAGTGCAACAGTAGCTCAGAGCCTGAGAACTTCCAAGAGCTCTTACTATGTCTGTGCAGTGTAAACAGTAGTACCTGTCTGCCAACAAACAGGGAGAGGGGAAGTTAGGTATAGTGGTTCCTGATAGAAGTCAAGGGTCCCTGTTTAAATATATACATTCTATTTGAAATAGCAAGAACACAAGTAGTATTAGGAAATCTTGTTTCTCTTACTGCTGCTTAAAAAGAAAAAGTAGTTAGTCCAATGTTTTACTCAGCTACTAAACAAAGATCAGATTTATTTTTTGTTTCAAGAAAAATATTGTTGTCCTTTATATTCACTGCTTCTGTTTTACTGCCTCAGAACATATATGCACTTAATGTCGATCAGGAAAAAAAAAAATAAAATCAATTTGCAAGTGTCAAGTGTCATACATCTATTGCTGCAACAATGATTGTAATGGAAACCAGAGCAGCCACGCTTACCCAGTATTTCTCAATTATTATCTAACAGACTAGTGTGAAACACTCTCTCCTAATCTCACAGCGTAAGGGCAAGCAAATATTTGGTGAAAGGGTAAGAGCTGTTTGTGTGCCCCAAGGCCAAGGCAAGATTCCACAACTGAAAACTATCCATGGAGAATACATTGAATTGGGAAAGAAAGTATTTCCTCTAGACCCACCTCTTTTGCCTCATTAAATTCTACACAGAATGTGCACTGTAAAATACCTGGGGCTCATTCACTCCTGTGCTTCCTCTCTCACAAGCCTGTACTCAGTCTGTACTGGTTATGCTGTGATCTGATCAAAAGCCTCGAGCACACAAGGTTTTAAGTCAATCCCATTTATGCTACAGTATTGTGAATGCTAGCAGTCACTATAACTAAGAACAAACTCAGCTGTTTCAACACTTTTTGGTAAAGGAAGGAAGTGAGAGGCATCCTTATGTTTCACTGGCATTTTAGTTAATGAACACAGTAATAAGGACTGGTGACTTGGACAGACAGTGTTTCAGAAGAGGATGGATAAGGAGAAAATCTATAATTGAAAAAGTGATATTACCTCAAAATTCCTCCAACATCTCCAAAATATACTTTGACTAAAGGGCACAAAAAATAAAAAGAAAAATGCATATTCTACACTAATAAAGAGGTATTTCAGCCTGATCCCCTCAACATATACCCCAATCTCATCAGGCATTATGGCAAATGTTATTCTTACTCTCATGTTTCAGCAGCGGAGATAAGTGATTGTGCTGTTTCCACCCAGCTTTTTAAAACAAGCACATGAAAAGGCAAGCAGCACAATCAAGGACAAATTTTAGAGGCTATGTGGCTGTGGAAGTTCTCCAGCAAAAGCTACGTAAACAGTCAAACATTTAAGAATGGATAATCTCTTTCTTCCCACCTGTAATACAGAATGGACAGACTGACTAGTTCTGTGTTTAGCTACACAATCATTCTGCAGTGGAAAGGTTGTGACTTACACGGCTCTGATGGTCCAACTAGTGAGATTTAAGTTAGCATTATCTTTTAATTTTCTGCTTCTTTCTCAGCAGTAAACTGCTTTGCAAAATACGCAAGCAGTGGCCTCTCCCAAGATTGTTGAATTATACGGTCTAGAACATCAAACCAGTTTAAGACCTACAA
Source organism: Antrostomus carolinensis (assembly GCF_000700745.2). Lineage (NCBI taxonomy): Eukaryota > Metazoa > Chordata > Aves > Caprimulgiformes > Caprimulgidae > Antrostomus > Antrostomus carolinensis. The sequence continues at coordinate 15,785 of NW_010317022.1, read as the reverse complement.
ACATAAAGCCCTATTTGCCACACCTTCCATAACGTTTTTCATTGCCTGCAATCACTGTCCTTGAGATATCTGATACCCCGAGTCAAATAATCCCCTAATACATACAATTTATACTAAAATCACTTTCATACATTTCATTAATTTCATACAAAGTCTGTCGTTTGCTTCCCCACATGGAAGTCATGCCTCCTTTGATTACAGACTTGATAAGTGCAATCTTATTTTAGGCAACTTCAGATAAATGCCAAAGCCTGTTATTACACCTGTTGTTTTGGAGCATATCACAAAAGAAGATCTTTGCATTCACCTATACTGTATCAGTTTGAAAATACAGACTGGACATCAATTCCCCTCTTTATCTTTGTTTTATTTTTAAGCATTACAAATTAAGCTGACTAAATAAAAAAATAAAAAAGATTACTGAACATCCAGACTATTGTGTATAGGTCTGTATCATGGACTGTTTGTGCAGTCTCTAGCATAATATGTAACTACAAAGAAGCATTTAAACCTAATTTTTATAACCAGATTGTGTTTAAAATTGTCATTTTTAAGGGTGATTCTAAATTCAAAATGTGATTTAACATACCAATTACAGGCCAAAATAATTTTAAAAAGATAGTTCTGCTAGAAAAGGGAGAAGTACAGCAATGCAAAAGCACACGTTAGACTTCACACGGAACTTGAAGACATTCTTCCAGTTTTTTCTGTGTGGAATACAGGCATCTGAAAACTGGCATAATGTTCCGTGGTGTTTTAAGCTGAGCAGTTTTACTTTGCATTGAAAGGAACTCATAACTCTCACACAAGTTAGTTCTTTCAAGTATCTTCTTAAACTATGCCATCATTTCATCTCACTGAGCAATGGATGGATCGTGTAGATTCTGCTTTGGTCTCCTAACTGGAACACACCTGACAAAGCAGGCATTTACTCAAAACTGGGCTTCTTAACAGAAGCTGTTTCCTTAACATAAAAGTTAAGAACTCAGTTTTCCCTGCATTTTCAGGGCACAATAAAAGTAAATAACTGAGTTATCATTGTTTTACAGCCTTCAAAGTCAGATGTAGTATTCCTGTTTCTGTGATACTAATGAATGCGTGATGGGGATACTACAGATAGAAAGTACAAGTGTAACTTGTGTCACTAATATTTTGTTTCTAATTGCTAGGTGCTTGCCTGGGTCTATTGACTACTCGTCTTTATCTGTTATCAACTTATTGTATTAGGAACTTATGCCTGGACAACAAGTTGTTTAAGGATTAGAGTGCTCATCTCCCCTCTTATGTTATTATCCTATGCTTACGATAATCATTTCAACAACATCCTTTCACAATGTAAGGAAATTAGGACATCAGGTGCTTTTTATTTTGCAAGTAAAGATGGAGTACAGGAAATAATGTCCCTGGATAAAAAGTTTTTTTTTAATTTACCCAGGGACAATGTATTTATGATTATGCCTGTTGGATACAGCTGCTTCACTGATTCCTGGAGTACATGCATTCAAGTTCAGTTCAGACTCCAATCAAGTCATGGTATGAGGGCTGGACAAATGGTAATGACGTTTTACTCAATGAGGCAAAAAATTCATTAATGACATTACCCTCACTGCATAGATTAAATATTAACACTTATTTCCTGGCCTCAAATCTGGTATGTTACCAAACATCTGTACAGCATGACTTAGGAGGAATTGTATGTGCTCTTGAGATGACGCATTAGAAATACTTAAAAGTGAAATGGCATTTCCAAATATAAAATAAAATAGTAACATTAACCTATCACTACAGAAGAACAAAAGTTAGGAGAAAGTAAACACCAAATCATTCTTTTTAAATAGGTTTCAGCTAACAGAGTCGTCTGACCAAAGCTTAGTAACTTGAACACAGGAGAGCCAGTCATTAAAAGCTACTTCCTTTATTTATAAATTTCCTGAAATCCTGCAGCACTGCCCTGTAATAACCTTTCTGTGAAAGAAGCAACTCAAACAGTAAATGTTAAAGTGCATGAACGCAAGTCCAGTCTGGCAGCCAAACATGCAATGTAATGACAGAGATCATCATAATCCTTCTTAATGCTCTATTGAGAGAGTCCAGGAATATTAACCTCCTGCATTCTCTTGAAATCCAGACACAATAATGGACTACAACAGCTTCACCCTTTTACTGTAGATACCCTGACAGATTATTTACTTCTCTTTAAATGTCTTGCCAACAGAGCCTGTTGTGTAATTGAACAGACTAAAGTTCTAAATATAATTCTGTATTACTTTGGAGAACCTGTCTCTTCACCTTTCATTTTGAAAAGAAATTCTGCCACCAATTTTATATTTACCTTTATATTTACCTATTGTTTTTCAAAAACTTCTTTTTCTCTCATCAGTGGCATTAGGTTGCTTTCTTCAGACATTGGTCATAATTTAGATAATGAAATTAATTACGTACTTAATAAAAAAGGGGGAGGGGGTAGAGAAGTAAATGCTTCTCCTCATGTACTGCATTAGCAGTGTTTTGCTTACCAAAAAGTGTACTGGGGGCTGGGAGGGATGTTCTAAAGTTCTTACAGGTTTTTTCAAAATTCTGTGGGGACAGTCAACAAGAGGAGCACCAGAGTTGTGAAACACACTTTTCTTTTTCTCTTAGGAGCTCACACCCAAATGCAAATTCCTCCTTTTTTTTGTGACTAAGCAAAAAGAATTAGGTTTTCTTATTTGCAATTTGAAAAAATTCTCTCCTTGCAGATACACAGATGACTGGGTGTGCACTTAAAAAATACAAGTTTAAGAAAACTGTTCCCACCCACAGTCATTTGAAATGGTACCCCATGAGATTGCAAACATGAGTCATCTCTGTTTTTCATTTTCATTGTGTAACTAGTTAAGCTGCAGAAGAAAATGGTTTGAGAGTGAATAAAAACTAGGAGCATTGGGAGCAAGCATATTTTAATCTTTTGCACACTCATGGTATTATTTTCCAGTGAAAAAATTATGATGTCTTTTGTATGTTTCAGGAACTGCATTTTATTGTGCTTTTAATGCAAAATTTTAGCACAGTCTATTGTTTGGTTCATGGTGAACCTATCCCATCACTTTCCAGCCAAACATACCTAGATTCATCTCCAGATATCTGTCATCTCCAGATATCTGTCATCTCCAGATCCACACCTGGAATTCCCAGATAAAGATTTACCTAGCACAAGACTTCATACTGCAACTTTTTGCTCACTTTAAACTTCTTGTGAGTGAACTTGCTTTCTGCTACTTTCACATGCTTTATGATAGACAGAGATATCTTTAGGGTACGTTTCTTTTAATAACATTATTTGGCAATTCAAGTATTACTTTTTATAGGGAGTACCTGGACTGGGAATGAGTTGTACATGGATAATAAAATTTAATGCGGCATACACCAATTTAGTCAGAGAAGTTGGGGATCTTACCCATCAGCAAGGGAAGTAATACTGGTGACGGCATTTTCTAGCAGGGAAGGTAATCTTACTGACTTACTATATCGTAACAGTTCTTTTATTTTATCTGCACTTCAAGAGGAAGTGAGATGACCAAGCAAATTCAGTACATTTTCTCTTACAAGGCAAAGTGCAGATTCAAGTTAGATTTAACAGCTCTGAACACTATTTTGTTCAATCTTCCGAGCAGAGAAACACCGCCAGAATAGGAAAACAGTGCAAAAGTAGTCTGAACATAATTATTCATACTAAGACAGGAGAACAAGATAGAAACTAGCACGATTCTGAGAGAAAAGAAGTTAAAAAAAAAGAGAAAAAAAAAGACCTCTGAGAGTTTTAAACAGCGAGGTTTTGAACTTTACTACCCCCTAATACACACACATTTATCACACTTCTTATTTTGCAGACACCAACATCCTTGTTTAAGCTGTACAATTTCAGAGGCAGGCAGCTTTTGATGTTCTCAGTCCAAAACACCCAAGTAGCCTTTGCAGAACAGCAGAGAACCTGCTTCCAGGATTGGGTCACAATATCACGTGCTCAAAGCCTGAGCTGGAAGCAGAGACCGCACAGAGGCAACACAGCTCTGGCCAAGGAGGTGGGTGCGTAACCATATTATCACATGGTTTTCCCTGCGCTAGTATGTCCTACCCCTCAGCAAAACGTACTAGCACAGGACAGCTGTGCACTAGTGCAGCCAAAGAGCTTCCTGAAAGGAATTTGTTCAGGCCCTGCCGGCTCAGAAGACATAAAAAAAGCGTGCGTGACTACTTGCAGCAAACCACGCAGCTAAAACTCAAGTAGCTTGATGGCATGACTTGATATTTAGGTAATTAGATCACCTTTAATATGAATAAAGCAGGAATTACAGTAGCAACTGTAGAAGTAAACTGTTTGTACAGCACTAGACTAAACAGACAGTAAAGTGGTCTTAGACTTCACAAATTTTGAAGGAAGCATGAAAAGGAAACTGACGCTGTTGACCATTCTTTTAACTTATTTTTAGGAACTTCTTTTCCTCTGATAAAGGAACAGAAAAATCCTGAGTATGACACTGTGTATCACAACAGCAATTTATGGTTAGTAATAAAAAAGTTATAATTTAATTTTTTAACAAATGCACTGATACTCAAAAAGCCAATTTTGTCAGAAAATGTTTTTATTTTCAACTTAAAAATACACAGGCCCCACTCCAAGTCTATCAGTATTTTGAGTGATCATTGTAGTGATAGTAAGACAAAGATCCCTGTTGGAAGGTTCTAGTACAGGTTATTTAAGTGCCTACTCCCTAGTTATTGTCAATCTTATTGCTCACCAGCACACAAAAAACCACATCACTCTTTACCTTTAATGCAACTGCAATTCAAATGTTTCTAGGTAAGTACGTTAACAAGTTCACAAAAAATCTAAAAAGGAAAAACATTGATTAGTGAAAATTCTAGGCATCTCTTAGGTTATAAACATATCTAAACAAACTATTCAATCCAACATTTTCCTAGATTGGTAATACGAGCTTTGTCAGCTGCTTGTTGTCAATACCATCTGTACAATTGCAAAATACTATCTGCTACTTGAAAACATGGAACAGGCTGATCGTGTACTGTACTTTAGGTCAGGGGACACCACTGGAAACTCATGATCATTCTCAGTTTTCACCTAAATTCTATGTTCTGAGTGCCTTCAGATGTTTGAATGATGTTAACATGCTGCCAAACACTGTGCCTGACAAAGTTTTAAAATTTACTCTTAGTTTGACAGCATTATGACATTAGACTGCTTTTAATAGCCTCAACTTTAAAGCTTCAGCAGCCCAGTATTCAAAGCTTACCTTTCTTAAAGGTAAATCTACTGAATGCTATCCAAATTAGGGAAATATTTTTCATTTTTAGCTTTTTAAGCAAAGGTAAACTTAACAAACTAAGAGGTAACATGTAACAATTTTAGTAAACTGTTTTGTCTGAGGAACACCAGTGAACTAGTTTAGAGAAACAGTGAGGAGAAACCTTATCCACTGTGGCCTTTCCGAGAGTAAGATCAAACACCCCCCTTTCCATTTGCATCCAGTGTCTGCACACAGACCACCACTCAGAAAGGCAGGAAAACAAGTGATAAAACAGTTGCTGTGGTCCTAAAATCTTACACTTTAGGTATAAAGTAGTATTAGCATACAGACACAAGCTGTGTTTGTATCTTATTTTCATGCATATATTCCAGAAATTATGATCCAACCGCACTGAAAGCGACCTGACCTGCCTATTCAGGGAACACAGAGACAGTTTCCCCAAAGCGCTGCTCCTCCTTCCGTTAACCCTTCTGCCCCTGCTGACTGCCACTGCTTGCTCCTCCCTCTCTCTCTCCCCACTGCAGTTCAGACAATGTGGTACAGGCTAAATGAGGATTATTTTCCAAACCACAGTAACTTTTTAAGTGGGTGTAGGTTAAACCTGAGTAACAGCAATACTTTTACATTGCGGAATGGGAGGAGAAAGACTACAAGGCTGGTGACCATCTGATCTTTTGCATTAGCTAATGTCATCTGGAAAGTCTTACACTTAGACCATTCTGTGTATGTGATTATCATTCATCAAACCATCTTTGAGCATTCAAATAACCTGAACTCAGCTGAAGGCTAGAACAAGTTTTTATCTTCAGTTATGTTAGACTAAAATTGCCAGACTCTTTAGCATGCTGTCTTTTTCAGTCAAGTTTTATGCAACTGTAATGTACACGGCATAGATATTGTTATTTAAAGGCATGCAAGAAAAATATGCCTGAAAGATCAAGCTTCAGTGAAACACTGAAATACCTAGATAGCTTCTCTCATATGAACTTGAACAGGAAGGATGATGTGTAACCCCTGAACAAACCAGAGTGAGTACTGACAATCCCAGAATGGCAAAAAGCAGCACACTCAGACAAGCAGGATGCTCTCCATCGTTAGCTAAGGCATAATCTTGCTCTGATCCCTGTTCTAGCTCCCACTTTCTTGCCCTGCTTTTTATTGAAGAGCAGCAAGCTTAGTTTCACCTTCCAGTTGTTCCTCTTCCCTGCGGTAATACATTTCATAATGAAAGCACTTTTGACCAAGTTGCTGGAACACAGGAGCTCAAAAAAATGCAACTATTTGCATGCTTATGAAATAAACAGAGAATCTATTTTCATAATGCTAATTAAACACATCTAACAAAAGCACAAAAACAAGGCTATCTTAAATTCAGTATTAAATTATACTGTGTAAATACACAGTATGAATCAGCTGTACATACAGCTGTCTTCATGGAAAGTAAACATGCAAAATGACAAACTAATGGGCTCCTATGGACAGACAGAAACTGCTTCATCCTCATTTCCTACTTCTGCTACAAAAAGACCACAGGCACCACAAACCAGGATCTCTAGCTGCTTTTTCATTTTTCCTTTCTATTGCTATTTCAGTTTGCTGTTATTTGACATTATCAGTAGATTTACTATCTCAACTGTTCTACGTAACATTTAAAACTATGGAAAATATTGCTGTAAAACTACACCTTACCTATATAATATTGTGATTCTTATAGTATGTACATTTCCATTGTATGCAAAAAAAAAAAAAAGTGCCACACTAAGCACAGGAAAGAGGTTAGAGAGGTTAGTACTTAAAGCAAATGTTAAGATATAACACAGGTTGAGCAAATTACTTTACCGAATTGACATAAATGTGACCTCAGTGTAACGGAGACTCCAGCAGAGAAGTGAAAACAGTGCAACAAGCCCGATGGTTCTCTAATCGGCATCTTCAATGGCAGCCAACTCAATCCAAACCTGGACTGCCATGATCCCACTTGGACTGTTCCCTTGGGCTGCAAATCTTGCAGGCAGACAATTACACGTAACTTCTAAGTCGAGCCAGTTGTCTGATGTGGCCTCCTATTAGTCACACAAGTGCCAGTGCAAGGGAGGAAGCGGTAACCTTGGTTTAGCGCTGACACGGAATTACTTGCACCTTTACAATGTAGCTTTGTAAGCATTTTAAACAAGCATAAAAGGAAGCCACAAGCACAAAATGGAGCTACTGCTGAAAGAAGTATCCTCCACCCATTTTTTGGTGTCCCAGTCTGTTCCTTGCCTTTTGCCAGGAGCCAGAGCGAGTGAGGGCTGGCTGCAGCTTTTGCAAGCTTATTGTGTTCATGGAAGTGCAGTATTAGGAAAAACAGCAACCAGAAGCTGTAGCATGATAACTAACCTACTTTTATCTTTATTGAAAGCCAAAAAAATCCCTCAGTCTCCATTCCTAAACACTGAAATGTCTTATTAAAATTTTATTACAGATTAATTTTATGTATTCCAAAATACTTTAATATGCATGATTTTTTATCTATTGAAGGTCAGGAGCTAGTAATCTTCCTAATCCAAAGTGGCTGTATAGGACAGGAAACAGCAGCTCACTACTGAGTTGACAATTGAAGCTATGAAATGAACACCCTCATTCATACACTTTTGGGTTTTTGCTATGAGCCAACATCCAGTGTGCAGTGATACACAGTTTCCAGCTCCTCAAACTTAACTAGCATCTGTGAAAAACTGAAGCTGCTCTACTCCTCTAGCTTCCAAAACAAAACATTTGTTGAGAATGACTCACTGTGTATTCTACTAATCATGTTCTTTAGGTAAACTGAATGTAGTAAGATCTTTTCAAAAACTACTGCATGTATAACTGCTAGAGAGGAAACAATGAAGTACCTGGCAGATTGCTTAGGCAGTGTTAAGTGTTTCAGTAAATCTGACCAGTTGCACCAATTTGCTGTATTTTTGCAGCAAGATACTTGCATCTTTTTATCAGCAAGTAGCACAATACAGGCTCCTTGTAATCTTACCACTAGCTTCACTCAGCCCTACAAACTCAACAGGATGCCGATGGCAGCACTCATTTAAATGTGGAAAGACTCATTCAACTGCATGTTCCAGCTGCCATAAATACGTGCAGAATTGTGAACTACAACTGTGTGAAGGTAGATCAAACGTTTTGTAGGACCTGCTCATCTATAGCCTGAATTGACAGGCAGTGAGTGCTCTTCATAGTGATTTCACTGAGCATGAGAAACCGACAGTGCAGAGCATTAGATGAATACTCATTATTTGCAGTCTAATGTTTCTCTGAACACAACTTCCTTAGTAGACTTTTTGGTTCAAGTGTACAGAAACACACATAATAAAATTTAAAAAATAATAACTTATTTAAAATATGAAATCAGACTTGTAGCCAGATGAGCAATCATTACATGAACACAAAAATAAATCATTTTTATTTTCTGAAAGTTCTTATTTTAGCAAATACTGTTGTAAATGAAGCTTGCTATTGACCTTATGAGTAAGCTGGATGTAGAATGAGCAACTGAGTTTCCAGAAACACAGCATACCTTCAGCTTTCTCTTTGAAAGGCCAGTGAGAGGTTGGCTTTAGTTTCAGGCTCATCAGTACACGTTACCCTGAACCAAGGAGCATAGTTCATATGTTATAGCAGAGTGGCTAATAAAAAAACCTGAAGGACAGGAATCAACAGGTGTGTCTACTTGATGCTGTGGAGGGTGGAGATCTGATTGAACCAAGAATAGCGGGCTCTCTCCAGTGCTGCCTACAGCAGGCTCTTGCTAGGCGTAGAGTCAGCCCCTCCAGTCTATGGCTGTCTATAGCTGTGGCCCTCTGGGTTCCACAGCAAGAAATGGGCAAGTTGGAAAATAAGCACAGGAAAAGCTATCAGATATATCAGTATGGAAGTATTTCTGTCTGTAAAAACATTTGTGCAACTGAGGGACAGTAAGAAAAATTCACTTGAACTAGCATACTGTTAAAGAACCAAACACAGGTGTTCAGTCTGCTCTTACTGTGATATGTAACAAAGATTTTCTAGCAGCCATGAAAAAAAGAGCCTTAGGGCATATGTGTGCTCTGCAGAAACCATTTATTTGTTTTATATTTCTTTTCCAATAAGCTGAATTGGGAAATACAAACCAAATATGCTTATAACTACTGTCACTGAACAGAATTTCTCTTTGTGGTATCACTTGTAATTTATTCAGTTCCTCTCTATACTAATATTTTTCTACTTGTATGAGCAGGATTTGTGCAAACAAGGCTCTTCAAAAGGCTTAAGGGTCACTTACTAAGGAGGACAGTTATTCAGTTATTTCCATTATCTCCATTTCTGACAATGGCGCTGAGTAGATGGTGTATAAGGGATGTAATAGTTACAGAAGTGCAAAGGGTCTGGTGGGCAGAGGCATGGTTAAAGATGCATCTATTTGGGAATGGGAGGAAAGAAGTTAAAAAAGAAACAGCAGGTCTTGCATGCTTGACATTTGGTTTGAGTTGCATTGTTTAAGGGTCGAAAATTTCAGCATGGAAATTGCAATGTTTTGGGGTGCTTAGTCGCCAGTAACCACAGCTGCAGTAGCCCAGATATGTCAAACCGCACACCAGTGTGCAGATGGGCATCACTGATGACAAAGAGTCCAGCCTTGCACGCGCAGTGTGCTTGTGGACTGCCAGGGAAGAACAATATTTAGTAAGAAACTTAGCAAAAGGGACTATTACTAGTTACTTTATTCTAAAGTTACACAAACAAGCAGTTTTATAAACTAGACATCTAACTGCAGTAGCTATAGTTGAAACTGAGTAACTGCACGTACAGAGGAAAACCTCCGTTAAGATGCGGTTCGGTACACATGTCTTGTATCTTAACCTGTACAACAGTGATTTAGAAAAAAAAAACCCCAATAACCATCCTTTCATGTTACTTGAATCTGCTGTTGTGTCTCCTAGTTATTAAGTGTTGTTTCAATTTTAAATGCTACACAGTTAGGTAAAGCACCTAGCTAATGAGAACAAGGATGAAAGTACACAATACTAATACTATATTCACTTTAAAATGCGTTTCACAGTATCATAAAATAGCTTCAAAAAAAAAAAAACCACAAAAAAACCCAACTAAAACCCAAATCTGCTGTACAGGTCTAACAAGTAATTTTGAAAAACATAACATCTTACTTAGATGTTATGAAAAATTTTTACGTGTTGGCCATGCTTACACTACAACAAAAGCACAATGGGGTATGCTAAACGTGTCATTAACAGATATTTTAAAAATAATTTACACATTTATTATAAACTTAAATATTTTTTTAAAGAAATCCTCTGAACACAAGCATTTCTGTAACTGTCTTGGTATTACTCACTTAAAGTTTTATTTTCTATAGTAAGGAGAGTTACGACAGAATACCACTGCAGAGTTATTAAAATAATAATTTTAAAGTCTCTTTATTAGTACAAATATTAAAAGTACAAGTGCTGGAACATAATGTGCTATTTTAACTCAGTCCTTGTGATGTCAACTTGTTTCTAATTTCACAGGCTTTCAAGCGTACTTAGATTTTTTTTTAATTGATGTATAGGTTAATATTCTAACTGCCATTATACACCTGTGCTATAAAACATTCCCTGTTATCAGGGTATGGAAATACGGGAATTTTCCCTGCACACTAGCAACAGCGATAAGCAAAAATTATGAGATGAGCTGCAGCATCATCACACAGTTTAAAGTAAAACAAATGTGCATACAGGTATTCTGCTCTGGTTTTTGACACTTAACAGCTGTTATTGACAGACCAATGAATTTATAATAAGAATTATAAAAGAATTATAAATCTGTCACCTAAAAGGCAAGTTACAGGAATGCTTTTAGAAGAAGATGCTCAACTGATGAAGTAGTAACATACTCTAGGGAACCAATAGCCACATCAATATACACTGAAGGAAATCCTAGTTCATTAGTTTTGTCCTCACTGAACAACAGTGGTATTCAAGTATAACAGATTTAAGAGTCTCAGATTTAAAGTGATAACCAAGGATCCACCTTGGATCACATTAAATCTGAGACTCTTAAATATGTGATTATTGGTGGATCACTTTATCTCTACCTTGGAGATAAAGACATCTCACCTTGAAGCCCAGTGACTCCCAGCTGCACAATATCCATCAATTTGGCATTAACTGTACTACAAAAAAGAGCAAAATTTAAATACAGAAAAAAAAATAATATTTTCTGAATATCTAGGATTCCTTACAAAACACTTTACTGAGGTGAAAAGTACTCTTTGATTTCAATGAGAAGTCCAAGTGCTTAGCTCTGTCTGAAGCAAAGAAAGAAGGAAACAGTTCCTCACGTCCTTCACATTACACGGCTATTACTCCAAAAGCAAAGCAAATAAAACACATGCTGACTTTCTGATATAATAGCATTAGCTCCGACCTCACTTCCATCATAAGCAACTCACATAAACAAACGTTAAAAATCATCTATTATACAAATTGATAGTCTGGCAACATGCTGGCTAAAGGAAAACATTTCCCACCCCTCCCAGCCCCATGCCCACAATCACCTTTCCTTGTTCTGCTCCTCCATTTCCCAAGGCTGCCTGTGCTATTTATTTCCTCACTGAAAAATGGTTCAATATGCCCGCTGAGTTTTCTGCTATATTTGGGATCATCTTAAAATGTAAAATAACTCTCCAGCCAATGGTACCAACATGCTTCACTCACACACACTCCTCCTATCTAACCTCTGCAGAAGATCAAGTTCAAGCCAGCACCAAGTTTAGTCCTGACTCAAAAGCTGCTATGAGCTGTGGCAGCACAGGTCAAAAGTAGCAGGGCAGCCTGCATGGAAGAAAGGCTTCCTATCTAGGGCAACAACAACAGCATAAGGAATTTCCACCCCCACCACTCATTCCTAACCTCTGTGTCATGCACTCAGTCAGGTAAATAATGTTATGCACATCTAGCACATGATTAAAGCCGTATTTTGATTACAAGTACACTTCGTAGGAAGTATCGGGTAGGAACTGATAGCCCTAAGAAGTGGGGCAGGGAGAGCAGATCTGCTGCAGTTTGTTTAAGTTCTGTCCAGTTATTTTTGTTGATCTCGGACAAGCAGCAAAATGTGGATCACATCAGGTGCCTACTGTAGAAAAGAAAACTGAAACCACATCTCTCAAGCAATTCTGGCAACTGGCCAGAAATCTTCCTCTTTGCAAGCACAAGTGTTATTCCATACAGCGTTTTTTAGTTCACATTCATATAAAACAAGTAAAGACTTCTCACAGTTCCAGCATATCCCGGATTAAGGCAAGGCTCTCCCCATGCATGCTCAGACCACAAACAGCAATCTGCGAGAAAGCCTTGGCGCTGGCAGGCTTCACATCCACCACAGATCATTACAGAAACTCGTCACACCACTTCCAGTGTCATACAAGTTACTCTGGGAGTGAAGAGCCACCGAAGAAATAACTAGTGCTGCATTCAGCTTTCATTTTTATGTGTCTGTCTGCAGAGTCCAAGATTTTGAGGAAACATGCAGTTACTAAAGAGTGTCAGCAGATTATGGGCAATCCTAATTTCCCTTCCCCACCCCCAACCAAAAAAAACAAGGAAACAAAAGAAAAGCAATAGCAAAGTGTGAATAATTCCTATCCCCTGTAGAGCATAGCTCTACTAGCAGAGGAGATACACTCTCCTAAGCTTTCCCTTGGGCCCTTCCACACAGCTAGCCTCTTCCATGGAGCACCTTCCAAATGGAATGGTGCCAGAGAGCGATCCCAGTTCCAGGGAGAAGAGGAGGCAACTTTGAAACAAAGACAAACACCAAAGTGGTCACTCTCTAGCTGTCCTAGAACACAGGAAAATTAAACAGATTTGCCAGCTTTTGAGATGTGCCTTCTACAAAAAGGGTGGAAGACATTGCACCATCTAAAGAGTGATCCGATATATGAACAAATAGAAGAAAACTGTAAATGTTGTTTCTCAGGAAATTGCTTCCCTCCTTCCATGAAACCTCCTTCTCTCCTGAGAAAATAAACGTCCTGAAGCACAGTGACCACATACTTAGTTGCGTATACAATTATTTCCCTTAATAATTAACTCCAACTCTTTTTTTAGCTTAAGTAATTTCTTATTAAGAACAGTTTTCTTATAAACAAGCACTCATTCATTTGTCATGTTAACTACCTAACTCTATTTATTAATCATTAACTTCCAATAGATTTTGCATGTTTACTTGGCTCAGGCTACTGTTTAATATTTCATTTGGGTATTAACTTCATTTAAAACAGTGTAATAGAGTACATCTGTTTTACTAGATACGTAACTTAACGTCACTTGGAATATATTTGTATCTAATGCCTTGCCTTAGCAATTTGTTCCAGAGCTGTAAGAGGTGTCATCCACTGAATACTGGTATTTTTTTATGCTGAATATTTATAGCTGCTGATAAATGTTAGATTATTGAATCAGCAGAAAACGGGCAACACTGTCACTTGGTTGTACTGTATATGTTACAGATAGCATTAAAGATAACACACGAGTAAAGTTTGCATGAGATGCAAACACCTG
>NW_010317022.1:490-1326 GCF_000700745.2 Antrostomus carolinensis | reverse complement strand
AATTACTAAAAAGAAAATTAACTCTATCCTAGCAAAACCAGGACACTGACACAGCATGCAAACCTTACCACAGCAGGGTTCTGGGGCAGGGGGAAAGTTGTCTTGTCTGTTTCAGGTTTATACAATTCTGTAGTTTAAGACCACAATGAAGGGAAACTGGCAAATACAAAGAAATGAGAAGGGAGATAAAAATACATTAGATATTTTCTGAAATAACTTTTATGTGGAAATATTTATGGCTTCTGTAGAACTGTATTCAAATGCAAACTTTGTATCCATGCATGAGGAGCATGAAAAAAATGAAACCACACAGTCTTTCTGATGCTGTGGAACATTGCTAATTATGTCTCCTGTTTGGGAGAAAAGACTGGTCTGGTGATTTATTTGTTTAAATTGTAAGATTTTCACATCTTAGGGAAAAAAAAAAAAAAACCAACATGTCTTTAATCATTGCAGTTAGAGATGACAAATTAAAAAAATTCAAAAGGTAGAACTTAATTAAAAGAAAAAAGATCATATGTTTCTAATTGCTATTTGCAGCTTTATTTACTAATTTTTGCACTTCAGATTGTCAAGGCTATAAATGCAAGTTTGTCTACAATAGGAAATGACAAAGCATGTTGTATTCATATTTTCATGCTACAACAGTCCAAGATGAAAAGAGCAACTAAGTAAGGACAGCTATGACCTTTAACCTGGCTGACAATCATCTTTTACAGCCCATCAGGGACTACAGCTGTCCCTTTATTTTACATTAAACAATCCTTAATTTAGACCAAATTTCCCTGTAATCTCCATCTATGTTTATGGAGCATCCTCATCTGGGAAAAAAAAAA
>NW_010317022.1:0-451 GCF_000700745.2 Antrostomus carolinensis | reverse complement strand
GGGGGGGGGGGGGAGGTTATAGTACAAAATAGTTCAAGAGTTGGTATAATTAGCATTAGGCAGGAGAGCAGCACTGGAGCAGCGGAGTCTGTACAGCCCCACGCTCCTTGGCAGGTTCAGTGGTTCATTTTTTCCCCGCCTCCCGGGGACAAATAAGCTTCAAAAATCCCCGAAGCATGCAAAGCGATTTTAGAGCACCACAACGTGAAACTGCTCTCAGGGGAACAGGACAACAAGGATATTCAGCCAGTTCCTTGCTGTGCTTTAACAGGTGCTCTGATGGGGTGGAACAGGCTGGCGTTCCCTGTGCGGAGCGCCGAGCAGTTGAATCACCCTTCCCTGGGTTTCTGCGTGTGTTCCATCAGCATCAGACCATATCCTGAGCCCAGCCTCCTTCTCTGCATCTCGAAGGAGGGGGCGGGGGGCTCGCTGGGAGGAGAAAGCGCTGCTG
>NW_010317021.1:2095-35200 GCF_000700745.2 Antrostomus carolinensis | reverse complement strand
CGGGTGACAGCGTCCCCTTCTCTTGGCAGCTGGGCGATATGGTGACAAGGCAGGCGCTGAAGGGGAGGGAGACGGCAACCTTGCTACGAGGGATCTTCAAAGGTGGGTGATCCCTGAGCTGCGCTTTGAGGGGTGGGTGGGGAGGGGACCTGTGGCCCCAGTCCCACCAGTTGCCCCTGAGCCGGTGGGTTACAGGCTGGTTGGGTGAACTCAGTGGTCAGCAGCACAAGGAAGTGTCACTTTTGGTAAGAACCAACCCATCAGGGCTGTCACAGCGAAAAGGGACATCCAAAAATAGGTACGGACTCGGGTATTTGTAAGGAACCTGTTGTAAGTGGCTTTTGGGAGCCCTTAGTTACCCTGGAGTCGAACTGAACTGGTCAGTTGAGTTGCCAGGCTGATTCTTCTCAACAGTTTGACACTTGCTGATCTCCAGCCGCAGGCTTGAGTGAACCACGGGATGTGATAACGGGGCTGAGTGCTTCAGCTCTTTTATCCAAGAGATTCTCATTTCCTGTGCTCTGGTTTCCATCTCTTTTGACAGACAGATAAAATAGGGAGTTGCAGTCATCATGTGACAGCCTAGCCCTGCTAATTTCCTGTGGTTTACCTAGTACTTAAACACTGTTTTTTCCATTCTTTATTTGTTTTCTTTATTTTCTCCTCCTAAGGCTCCCCGTGTTCCCAGCGAAGCGGTGTTCTCAGGAGGCTTCAGGTTTACAAGCACTGTGTCCCGCTCGTGGAGTCGGGGGACCTGCATTTGGGCAAGGTGTCTGAAATCATAGGACTGCTGATGCTGGAGGTAGAAGCATGTTTGGGTTGGTTTTCCTGGGGTCTGCTGGGGTATGGTAGATGGAGATACTTCACTAGGGCACTGAGGAAAATGACTTGTGTCTTTTCCATGGATCTGCCCTGGACTCAGCTTGTGTTGGAATTTGCTGTGTGTAAATGTGATTATCTTTGGATATTTAGACTTAAGACTTGAAACTCCAAACCTATAATTACAACAGTACAGGAAGCTGCTGAAATCTGCCCTCGTCCTTATGCGTCTGTTTGGCATTCACTATATTGTTTTCATGGCTATGCCATACACAGATGTGTCAGGGATTCTTTGGCAAGTTCAAATGCACTATGAAATGCTGTTCAACTCTTTCCAGGTATTGTAACTATTAAAATAAGGGGCAAATGATAAGAATTTCAGTGGGGAGAGGAGGGAAATGAGAGTGGAGGGTGTTGTCTTGGGAAAAAGGGTTGTTTTTACAATACACCAGATTTCATTCACGAAGTGATTTGACAGTATTTTAGCATCCAGTGTGGTTTATATTTGCAAAATACAACGTACACAGGCTCAGTGTGTCCAACAACAAAAAAAAATGTTCCTGTTGAAAGATAACTTGCCCCACAAAATAAATCCCTTTAGATCCAGGTTAAACGTAAACTAGTAGAGATTCACAGAGAGATGTTGTTTCACGTTAGCTTCTGATTCGCTTGTCCTGAGTTGTCTTTCAGTCCTGTGAATTGATTCCTCAGTTCTAGTTATGGGCAAAAGGCAGGTTCAGTTACAGGACTTGTCCTACATAAGACACAGCAGCAAGAATACACAACTCTCTATAAGCACAGCAGTGTTTGAGCATCACTCCTCTGAGAGGTTTAACTTTTGGCTTACACGCTACCACCTATCATCATGGTTGACCAGCGTGGACGATGAAAGGTGAACAGTGGGTAGGGCCAGATGACAGTTTAGAGAAACTGTGAGGGAGATAGGAACCAAGCTTGCATTCATTTGCTTGTGCTCCCTGGAAGTGTTTAAGGCCAGGCTGGATGAGGCTTTGAGCAACCTGGTCTAGTGGAAGGTGTCCCTGCTGATGGCAGGGGGGTTGGAACTGGATGATCTTTAAGGTCCCTTCCAACCCAAACCATTCTATGATTCTATGATTTACTGCTCTGTTCTATAAAGGACAGTATAAAATAGAGATTGCGGGGCTGAATTCCTCTTTTAGGGGAACATTTCAGCGTAAGAAATGTTGTCCTTTGCTGGGTTTTGGTGGTGGTTTGGACATGTATGTGAAATTCTCCTGTGCACCACCTCAGGCTCTTTCACCTCGTTCTGTTTTCTCCCAGGCTCGCCAGCTGCCAGGCCATGCGTTGGCTGAGCTTGCCACCCTCTTTGTCGATGTTATTAAAGGTGGCAGCCTGTCTAACGGGAAGTCCTTGGAGCTGTTCTCCACTGTTCTCACTGCATTGGCCAGTTCGAAGGAGAGCCTGGCTTATGGGAAAGGTAACCCCTCTCAGTTCCTTCTCCCCAGCCTGTCCTCCCTTCCTCTGGAATCTGCTGCTAAAAGACTTTTGCTTTTTCAGGTGAACTGAATGGTGAAGAGTTTAAGAAACAGCTAATAAATACCCTCTGCTCCAGCAAGTATGTACATCTCCACCAGCTCTTAGTTACGTGGCAAAAGAGTATGCTCCATGGTGTGCTTTGAAAAAGACATCATGATGAGCTGGATGTCACCATCTGTGTCCTGTTCTATCATCTTTGAATCTGTGCCATCAATGACAGTGTCTTCTCTGGCTGGGAAGGCGAGGGAACACCCTGTGCCCAGATCTTGTAGTAGTGTTGCATGAACTGGTGTCAGGAAGTGCTTGGTTTTATTCCTTTATTGGTATTTGTTTTTGTGAGGGCTGGGGCAGTTCAGAACCGTTATAAATCTGGGTGGTTAGAGTGGGGTGGTGATCTCTGGTGGAAATCTGGCATCTAATCTTAATATCGGAAAGTACGAGGGAAATGGTGACATTGAATAATTGTGTGCAAGGAGGGAACAGATAAGCGGTGATTCTGCTCACTCTCAGTTTTCTGACATATTTTTGTTTTACCAGATGGGACCCTCGGAATGTAATACATCTTGCCAACATGTTCAGGTAATTCTTTTTCCCTTCAACGTCAACACCTGTGCTGTGGTCATGTCCCTGTCCTATTTCACAGGGTAATTTGGGGTAAGTGGTCTGACCATACCAGGCACAGCCCCATGGATGGTTGAGTCGATGAACATCCATGTTGGATCCATTTGGATACAAAGCACAGCTGGGCAGGCATGTCCTAAGGACTGGGCATGGCATCATGGGTCTTATTCCATGTGTGAGGGAGCCTTGGCAAATTAACAATGCATTAATGAACAGGCATAATGTGGAGGAGATCTAAGCACCAAAGCTCGAAGAGTATATTGGGACGGTGGAAGGGCATTGAGGGATCTGTGGCAACTGGTTCTGGTGAGGACTTTGGGAGCACTTGCTGCATGTCTGTACATTAGGATCCTTTGTCTAGTTATGGGTTGAATCTGCTGTGGGATTCTGAAGGAAATTAGTGAAAATCATAGAATCACAGAATCATAGAATGGTTTGGATTGGAAGGGACCTTAAAGATCATCTAGTTCCAACCCCCCTGCCATCAGCAGGGACACCTTCCACTAGACCAGGTTGCTCAAAGCCTCATCCAGCCTGGCCTTAAACACTTCCAGGGAGGGGGCATCCACAACTTCCTTGGGCAGCCTGTTCCAGTGTCTGACCACCCTCACAGTGAAGAACTTCTTCCTAATATCTAATCTAAACCTCCCCTCTTTCAGCTTAAACCCATTTCCCCTTGTTTTGTCATTAACTGCCCTTATGAAAAGTCCTTATGAAAATGATTAGGCTGCATCTTTGATCCAACAGGGATATTCCACTATTGGGAGAGGAGCTGCAGTTTGTGGTGGAAAAGGTCATTAGGATGTTCTCCAAATTAGACCTGCAGGAAATTCCTCCTCTGGTTTATCAGCTCCTGCTGCTTTCTGCAAAGGTAAGAGCTCACAGGAGCTGGCCTCCCCCTAAATATATACCATGAGAAAAAAATATGTACAGACTGAGCTATAGGCTGGATTTTGGCTGGGATTCTGATTGCTCCCAAACTGTGCTGTGGGGAGCAGGACATCAGTAGGTTTTTATTCTCTAACTCCTTCCAGCCTGAAGAAGCTGAATGTTCAGAGGAATAGGGAAAGAAGGAAAACTTTGGGAAATAAGAGATGAGCACAGACCTAGCAGAGAGCAGAGAGGGTTGGTTTCTTTCAGTGTTCCTAAGCATGGTTTTCCTCACTGTGTGTGGTCTGCATGCTATAATAATAGCTGATGCAGTGTGAGTGTCTTCTGAGTTGTAGTCTGACTTGTACTGGAAATGTCTCATCTCTTTTGCTCGGGAAAGAAGGAAAACTTTGGGAAATAAGAGATGAGCACAGACCTAGCAGAGAGCAGAGAGGGTTGGTTTCTTTCAGTGTTCCTAAGCATGGTTTTCCTCACTGTGTGTGGTCTGCATGCTATAATAATAGCTGATGCAGTGTGAGTGTCTTCTGAGTTGTAGTCTGACTTGTACTGGAAATGTCTCATCTCTTTTGCTCTTTCTGCAAGCAGAGGCTGCCAGTGACATCTCTGCCTTTGACAGGGTGTTCTGGCTCTTCTGCTCGCTTCATTTGTGACCGAGTCAATGCCACAATGATCCAAAGACAAATTACATGTGTGTTATAGGAGGTTGTTTGGGTCCACTGGCCAAAATGTGATGAAAGATTGAAGGTTAGGAGTTTGAAAGCCTCCCTCATTGTTTTTAACATAAATGATCTTTTCTAATTAATAATAACTAAAAAAAAAACCCAACAAACAAAAAACAACTGAGAGCTTCAGCTTCTTCCTACTCTTTGATAAGTGGAGTCAAAAGAAATGTGCACACTAAACCAGTCACTTCACCTGGAAATGAGCCACACGGGAGCCCTCCTCCACCTCAGCGATTTATGAAGGGAATTGAAGGCTACTGTGACGTTTGTAATTGGTGTGGGAGTAAAGTTTAGTTCTCTGGGACACTGCAGACCCTGCAATGGCTTAATGTGATGTCCTGCCTTGCAGGGCAGTAAGAAGACTGTTTTAGAAGGAATCATCAATTTTTTCAATCAGTTGGATAAGAGACAAAAGGAAGAACAGAGAGCTCCACAGTAAGTTTTACCTCTCTCATCCCCTTTCTTTACTACCTGAGTATTTGTAGTCACCCAGGTCCTGTCCAGGGCTTCTTCAATTTGGACCTTCAATTCTTGTGCAAGTGTGTCCTCCTTAATACGTAAGAAATGATTTATGGCATTGGATGGCTTGTTTTTTTCTGATAAATCTTACAGATCAGTGGACCTTGAGGTTGCCACGATGCCCCTAGACCAGCTCCGCCATGTGGAAGGCACAGTTATTCTCCATATTGTTTCTGTTATCAACCTGGATCAGGACCTAGGCGAGGAACTAATCAAACATCTAAAGGTAAGACAAAGTTGGAACAGCACTGTTCTTGAAGGTGTTGAAACAGGACTTTTAAAATCAACTTAATTGGTAATCTTTAGAAGGGATTTAATAATTTTTGTGATTGCAGTCATGTTCACTTTAGCAAGTGCTATGATATGTTTGAAGAGATGTGTTTCTTTGTGTACCACAGCAGCAATGTGGTATGGACCTTAAAGCTGCCTTGAATTTGGGGGATGCAGTTGAAGATAAGCTTTCTGACCATTGCTTGCTATTTTCCAGACTGAGCAACAGAAGGACCCTGGTAGAGCCCTGTGTCCCTTCAGTGTGGCTCTTTTACTGTCAGTTGCAGTAAAACACAGACTGCAAGAGCAGGTATGTGGGTGATAAGCTTGCAAAGAACTTCCCTGGGGATGTATACTGCACTCCTTGGAAAGGAAGCATGGTTAAGTCATAGTCCCACTAGAATTAGGCTTAAATTGGTTTCAGGATGCTCACAGGGAGGCAGTTAGATCATTGGTACACTGTAGTCTACTGAACACTATAAAAGAGCAATTCAGAGTTTTCCAGAGTTGTGGTTCCTGTGAGTTGTTGTTGTGGGATGAGAAGAAAAGCCACGTCGTTGTCTTTTTTAATTTTTTTTTTAATGTTTTGGCTCTGTGGTGGCCACTTGAAGTGCATCTGGCAGCAAGTTACCTTCCTTGAGGCACTTAATGAGGTTGGTGTATTTGTCCTGAGAAAGAAATGAGTTACAATTTTTGGCAGGCTGTACTGGAACTTGTGCTCTGGCTGGTGCTCTTACTGGAACATACCCAAGATTATACAGGTCCCATTTCAGAAATTGTTTCCTCACACTCAATGATTTTATGTTCCAGATATTTGATTTCTTGAAAACATCAATCACAAGAAGCTGCAAGGACCTGCAGTTCCTTCAGGCCTCTAAGTTTCTTCAGGATTTGTTTCCCCAACAATATGATGTAACCGCTGTAATTCTGGAAGTGGTGAAAAATAGGTGAGTTGTTGCAGCATGCTGCAGAATGCTCAGTGGGCTTTGGGTGGGGGAGAGTCTCAGCCTTGCTAGAACGCTCTGGGATGCTCAGTACTGCTGACCTGGTAGGCAACAGTGTCAAAATCCAAAGTTTTTATCTCAGTTTTATATTGGTGATTTTTTTTTTTTTTTTTTTTTTTTTTTAAGAAAAAGGCAAGAAAATGCCTTTTTCTAAATCTGCCCCCTCTACCTCAAATCTCAGCATCTGATGGTACAAAGGACTAAACTGATCAGGACTCTGTCAGGCTCTTACTGATGAAGTAGCTGACGGTGTGAGTCATGCTGCGGCTGTAGTTTGTGTTGTGATCAAGGGATGAGCGATAGGTTCAGTTCTCTTCCCTCACACGGTCAGCCCTTTAAACGTCCTGTGGGATAGCTCTGTGATCTGTCACCAGTTGTCCTTTAGTTTGATGCAAGGCATTCCTCTTCCATCTTCCTCTCTGACTTGAAGATCTCTGGATCAGTAGGGTATTTGTTCACAGAACCACAGAATGTCGGGGATTGGAAGGGACCTCAAGAGATCATCCAGTCAAATTCCCCTGCCAGAGCAGGAACCTAAATGAGATCACACAGGAAGGTGTCCAGGCAGGTTTTGAATGTCTCCAGAGAAGGAGACTCCACAACCTCCCTGGGCAGCCTGTTCCAGTGCTCTGTTTCAGAAGTTCCTTCTGAAATTTAAGCGGAAAATCCCAACTGTAGCCTGCTGTCACGTTCAGATCAGACCTGAGTGCACATAATTCCCCATAGCAAGGAAACCTTTGGACTGGAAAGGAAGTCTCATGGTTGGAGAACCAGGACTACAAGACGTGTTGTGCTGAGCACCTATCCCTCAGCCTAAAGACAGTCATGGGCCTGTGAGGGATGTCATCTTCCCTGGCATGATCAAGCATCCCTCACTACTGGATCCTGGAATGACTGTAGAAGATTTTACTTTAGGCTGCTCTCATCTAAACTTCTTTTTCTGTGACTTAGTTGTTTCTTTCCTGATCTGTTTAATGTTTTCCTCAGTGCATTTGGCTGGGACCATGTTACTCAGGGCCTGGTGGACCTTGGCTTCAGCCTAATGGAATCATATGAACCAAAAAAGCCCTTTGGTGGAAAAGCTGCTGATACCAGTTATGGCCTTTCAAAAATGCCAGCCCAGCAGGCTTGCAGACTGGGAGCAAGTATCCTGCTAGAAACGTTTAAGGTAGTGTATGTTTTGGAGAGGGGTTTTTTGGGGGGGAAGGGAACTCTGTTCTTATTTTCTCTTGGTAAATGGTGTCAAAACCTTGCCTGCTGTATCTATCATTAGTGTTTTACAAACAACACTAGGTTTAGTCTCCTGTTTGCCCCTGTCCAGCTGGAAGAGGCCATCCTCAAAAAGACCCAATCCCTAATCTGTTCCAGCTACCATGATACTTGTGTAGTACCTATTGCAGTTTCCAAGAAACTGTAGAGAAGGTAGAGAAATTCAGAGGTACAAAGAAAATCTGACAGAGGTGGGATTGAAACCAGCATCTTCCCTGAAGTGGTAAATTTGCATCCTACGGGCCATTTGACCCATTATGTTACGAGTGTACTGTGTGTGTCTCTCTAATGTGCTGGTTCTGATTGGACTGGGGTGAAATCTGAGTCGGTCTCTGTTAATTTAGCTGTAAAGGGACCCCAGCAATCAGTCCCAGCTTACCTGTCAGATCTGGATTTACTTTGTACTGTACAATACCTGTGCTCTGAAGTACAGGAACATCTTAAATTTATGTAGGTTTTGTTTTTTATTTATTGTTCTGTCTCATTTCAGGTTCACGAGCCCATCAGAAGTGATGTTCTTGAGCAGGTCCTGAACAGGGTCCTCACAAAAGCAGCATCTCCTGTCAGCCACTTCATAGGTAACAGGAAAGAGAAAGGAATGTGTCCTGCTCTGTGGACACTCAGAACATAGCTTCTCAGAACAAGTTCCTGCTGAAGTGACTTGAAGCCAAGAAAATCAGTTGTTTCTTGCCCTCTTACTGAGGTGTCAGCTGCATCAGATTACCTGGTATTCATCACAGGTGAAAAACACGTTTGCAGGCAGTTGCCATGGAACAGCTGACGTGCAGAAAGCTGATATCTGTCAGTCAGTAACGTGTTACACATTCCCAGCCTTGCTTCCCTCCTTGTCCTTGGGCAGGTGCTTGGGAGTCACTGGGGCTGCCGATGCCTATGCTGCAGCCTGTTCTCTTATCCCTCAGTGCCCTCTGCTGGGGTGAGGCCCTGCAGCCACGTTGTGAGTGTTTTACACTCTGTCTGCAGCAGAACTCAGATTTTTCAATGCTTGTCCTGTCACGACCTCTCTGTGTAATGGAAGGGCTTTGATTATTCTGTAATTGTTAGCTTTATAGACATCTTTTGCTCAGACTTTTCTGGCCCCTTGGCAGCAGCTGCTCCTTTTGTCCTTTTATTTTTCAGAGTTGCTGTCCAATATTGTTGTGTCTGCTCCTCTTGTGCTTCAGACTTCATCCTCCAAAGTCACAGAGACCTTTGACAATTTGTCCTTTCTGCCCATCGACACAGTGCAAGGGCTCCTCCGGGCTGTACAGGTAAAGCTTTGCATTTCTCTCTGAATATCCTTGCTAGTTTAAGTTCCAGTGACAGCTCTAGGCCACAATTATATGCATGATCTAATAACCCTCCTCGTAAGATAAACCTTCCTACTCTGCTGTAGGTTGTTCAGTGTAGCATGGAACTGTTCTTCAAGCCTGGATTTGCATGTACCCTCTAGCAAAAAGCATATGGTGTGGTCTGGCATATTACCAGAACTGCTCTGTGCTGACCTTTCATCTGGAAGATGCCCAGATGATGCACAGCGTAGAAAACTAAGTATACAATGTTTAGCTGAACAGCTGTAGCTGTCAGGTTGATTTTTCTTCTTCCAAGCTCCATGTCACTATTTCTCTTTGCCTGGCCCTGGCATTAAACTTCTACCTGCTTCATCCAATCTTGGGGCTAACAGTTCTTTTCCCAAACCCTTGCACTGTGTCCTCACTAACCTGTCAAGGTGTCTCACTGCTATAGCTCTCTGGGTTTAATTTTATACTGTTTGAAAATGTTTCCTACTGTACTGATTCACAGTATTGGAAATGCAGGGCCAGATGGGCCTGAGGAAGATGAGCTCATATGCCCCAAGGGCTTGGCATGCCTTAGTGCTTTTCTCTCCAGAGTATGTCTTCTTCCTTTCCAGCCCCTGCTCAAAGTCAGCATGTCAGTGAGGGACTCCCTGATACTTGTTCTCCAAAAAGCTATCTTTTCCAGGTAAGCTGGGAAGGGAATTCTTTGAAAAGATTTCTACAACTCATTTATGTTTTTGGAGCAGAAGTGGTGTCTTTTTGTTTGTGTTGTCTTACTATGTTCTCCCTATAACTAGATGGTGACATCTCCTGCCCGTTTAGCCTAGGACTGTGATACAGTCACAGCTCTACTGAACAGAGACACAGATCCCAATCCCCAGCTGAATGGGCTTTGGAAATTCAGAAAGCTGTTGGGAACTCCAAATAAGTAGGCAAAATTAAAACCAATTCCAATATGTGTCTACACAGCTGAGTACATCCAGATGCTAGGGAGAGTCTGGAAGGAACCACTGATCAGAATGCTGAGCTGCCACCTTCCCTCTGATCCCTTACAAGGTGGTAGAGAAGCAGGCTTGTTGTCTTGGTAGTGCTTTGAGCAAATCATCCTGCTGCCTTCTTAGTGCTGTGATCATAAACTGGATTTTGTTGGGCAGTGGCAGCCTGGTTGTGGATACAGAATTCATAATTTAGGATTATTATTTAAGGCAAGGGACTCGATCTCAGGAAAGACCTGGGGTTTCAGTGAGCAAACCAAAGCACCAGCTTTTTGTGAGGAATTTTCCAGCTCTGAGAAGAACTCTCTGAGACTCCCCCATTCCAGTGTTCAGGGGACATTTAATGCTTGGGTCTTGGCCTGGGCCTCTCCCTCAGTGTGAGCATTTGAGGACAGAAAGGAAATTGAGTGTTGTGAGAGTGTAGAGCAAAGGAGTTGCCAGCAAAATGCCAGGAAATTAACTACTTGGGACTGTGCTGCCCTCTTGGGGAATACAGTTCCCCTGGGCCCAGTCATTTTGTGGACCCTTTTTCATTGTTGAGTTCATTTTGTATTTACTACTGAGCTTCTTGCTTCCATTTTTCCTCATGCTTCTCTTTTCTCACAGGCAGCTCGATGCTCGTAAAGCTGCAGTTGCTGGCTTTCTGCTTCTGTTAAGAAATTTTAAGGTTCTGGGCAGCTTGTCCTCTTCCCAGTGCAGCCAGGCCATTGGTGCCAGTCAGGTAAGTGCTGTTCTGCAGCCCCTGGTGTGGACATATGAGACATTCTCATGTCTAATATGCACCGTTGGAAACAACTCAAGAGTGGAATGTTTCCCCAGAATGGAAATACAGCTTCAGTAAAGATTAGTCCTGGAAGGAAAGCTTTGGGAAGTGCAGTGTTCAAAGAGAAGCTGGCCTAGGGATGTTGCTTCTCAGAGTCTCTCTCATAGCACCAGTATTCTGGGGAGCATTCACACTGCTCCATGATGATGATAAAGAGCCTGGCAGCACACTAAGGACTATATCAGTGATTGTTTAGGGGCCAGGGCCCTTATCACCTTGCTTCTGTGTTGTGATATTTGAGGACTGTAACCAGTATAACGTGACTAATCTTCTCTCTCAGGTCCAGGCAGATGTTCATGCCTGCTATAATTCTGCAGCTAATGAGGCCTTCTGCCTTGAAATCCTGGGCAGCCTGAGGCGATGTTTGAGCCAGCAAGCGGATGTTCGACTCATGTTGTATGAGGTAAACATGGTTTCTTCAATCTCCTTTTAAACAGCCACTAGCTTTTCCATAGTCTAGTTCTACTCTAGCCCCAGGTAAATAATCATCACATTATTGTGGGAAACAACCTATCATCTCAGATAAGTTCTTCATGGGACACATGTATCAAGGAATTATTATTATTTTTTTAATCCTTCTGCTTCTTTTTATTTTGGACCTTTATAAGCCCAAAGACACATTGATCTATCTTCCTCATCTCATCTTTTAAGCACCTCATTGCTTAAGAGCAAAAATGCATCAAAGTCTCTCTTCCTGTGGTGTGGCCTAGGAAATGGGAAGCATGTTTGATGCCCAGTGAGGAGAAGTGTTCTAACAGGCATTGGATAGATGCAGAATTGCTGGGAGTTAATGATGAGCTCCAAAGAAAACCCCGACTGGAGAGTGTGGGGAAACTTCTTCAGAGACTGCATCAGGGATCTGTCTTTTCTCCTCTTCCTTTTGCAAGTTTCTATAAAGGCTTGTCTGTCCCTTAGATTTCTTGTGACAAATGGCCTGATGTAAAGAGCCATTTTTGGGTGTGTATCTTAGCTCCTGAGGTTACCATGGACTACCACCTTGAGAAAAAAACCTGTTCAGGTCAGAGAGATTTTTGTTTCCTTCTTGACTTGGTTGAACTGACCTTTGGTGAGCTGCAAATTCATCGCTATTGCTGTAAGACTTGTGCTTGCTTTATCCATCCACTGAGTTTTCTCAGTCTGAAGGATTTTTTTTGCCTCCTACAGTTTCCCCACTGGCTTGTTTTGCCTTTGAAGCAGGAATTCACAGTTTGAAGTTGGATCTAGTGCTAGTGTTAAATAGCAGTGAAAGTCACTCTGGGCTTGATGCCACCACTGCTAGGGAGATACAGCTTGTGAGAGGGCCCCTGTGAGGAAATTCATACTCTTTCTGATTCATACCTGCTTTCTGTGGTGATTTTACTTTGCCAGGTATGGAGTTTTACACTGAGCACATTGTTACTTCCTCATGGTTCCTTGCGGTGCCAAAGGGTCATTGCTCTTATGAGCAGCTACACACACACACACTGCAGCTTCTTATGCACGTGGTTAGTTTTCTTTGTTGTGTAAGCCAACTTGTCCTTCCTTCCTGTCTTCAGGGTTTTTATGATGTCCTTCGCAGGAACTCCCAGCTGGCCAGCTCTATAATGGAAACACTCTTGTCCCAGGTAAAGTACTGCCATGTGGCATGGCTGCAGAAACTCTGAGAGTTCTGCACTGCAACCAGCATGGCAAGCAATTCTGGTTCAATATTGGGGAAATAGTTCTCCTTTACACTAGAAACATGTTTAAGTGCTGCAGCACTTCTCTAAAGAGGTGTTCAGAGAAGAGAGAGCAGACTAGCTAAATATCTGGGGACTAGTTTGTATCCTGTCATAGGGTGGAAGGAAAAGGATCTCTTGGAGCCCTTTCCAACCCTCCAGTTCTGAGATGCTGCGAGAAGTGTGAGCCCAGAGAAGTGCTTTGTGCACTCCCTGTTCCTTAGCAGTGCACAGCAGTTACCCTCCCATACTTCCCCAAGGATGTGTGCTGACATAGTAATTATTATTGCTGTCCTCCCATCGGGAGAATACCCAAGTCCATGTAGGATCTGGGAGGATTAACTCATCCCCCAACGGTGTTGCTCATGGCAACAAGACAATCACATTTCCTCAATCCATTGGACAGGCTGTGCTTTCTTTGAGACAAGTAATTTTCTTCCCTTTAATCATCCGTGGAGTTCATGCTGACTAATTCCAGCTTTCCCATGACAGTACAGGGTCTGAGAAGGGAACATGAACCGAGCCAAGGCAGTTTTTGAGTAGCTGAGGGCACTTAATGGGGACTTGGTGTAAATGTATAAAATTTCATAGCATCATGATATATAACTTTCCCTGTTTGGTTCTGGTCCTGTATCAGTACTCGGAGCATATCTCCTTCCAGTGGTGTGCCAAACAGCTGGGGATTGATGCAAGCAGAGTCTCTCACAGATTTGTTTTAGTGCCAAGTGTAGCCTCTATAACTGTCAGCACCCTTAGGCCAGGAAGCTGGATGCCATAATAGGGCCAAGCACTCAGAACAGGGGACAGGCACCAGAGGCAGTTACTTTTCCTCACTGTTTAAAGGATGGGCAGCACTGCAGGTGAAGTGCAAGGGATGTTGTATGTTGACGCAACACAACAGCAAGTGGTCAGATAAACTTGTTTTAAAGCAGTAATGTGTCCTGGCTGAGAGGAACATAAGCAACTCAAGAGGGGATTTTAATTACTAATAGAGCAGATGACGTGGCTCACATACATGTACAGCCCCATTATTACAGTGCCAGTTCTTGCTCTGAAGAATGGAGTACAAAGATTCTCCTATTCTCTTTTTAAACAACCTAAGAGGCTCAGTTACCAAGTAACTGGTTATTTTTATTTCTTGTTTTCTGTGACAGATAAAGCAATATTACTTGCCCCAGCCAGACCTCCTGCCTCCACTGAAACTTGAGGGATGTATTATGGCTCAAGGAGATCAAATCTTTCTGCAAGAACCACTGGTAAGAGCTATACTGGCTGGTCACAGCTGCAAGCTCCTCTGTTTCATAGCATTTTAGTTGTGCTGCTACATGAGATGAATACCTTGTGTTTCTTCAGCCTCTTCTAGCCTGGAGCAATTCTTTTAATGACAATAGAACTGGGCTTCTCACCCCTGCCTCAGGCTATCTATTAGAGCTCCACTAGCATAGTGGTTTAGAGGACTTGTGAAAAATGCTCCAGGAGTAGTGTAGTTCTGTTATCCTCTATTGAGCTCACCTGGGTTGTTTTTTTTTCCCCCCCTTCAACTTAATTCCACATAAAATAGTCATGCAGTGTGTGTGTGTAGCAGGAGTAAGAATCTGCCCTTTGGTTTTTTGCTCCTTTGAAATTGTTGGAGGTGAGACCTCAATGATTCATTGGATTTCTGAGGGAACAAATTCAAATTAATCACTTTGTTTACCCCTAAGGAAGCTTCTGTGCTGTGCTGCAGTAGCACACCCAGGAAGGGAGCAGACACTTCAGCTAGGGTGAGAGCCCTTTTGGAAATTCTCCTTCAGCAGTTGGGTTGAGGGAGCAGTGGAAGTCTTTATCTCCCATGTAGGCAATCTCAGGCAGACAACATTGTCTGAAGCTAGAACTGTTGCTGTGTGTAGGATGACAGATCCCCTCATTCTGGGAATAAGGCATATTCTTGAGACTCAGGGGAACCTCCAAAGGCAGCTATGGCTCTTTGCATCCAACTGCAATAGTCTGGCCTCTGTCCACTTCTGACAGTGACCTCCAACTAGAAGGCTGAGTGTGACTGTGTGGCTGCTTCCTTCAGGCCCATCTGCTCTGCTGTATCCAGCACTGTCTTGCCTGGTATAAGAGCACTGTGCGTCGATGCCAAGGAGCTGAAGATGACGAGGGGGAGGAGGATGTGGGATTTGAGCAAAACTTTGAAGAGATGCTAGAATCTGTCACACGACGAATGATCAAGAGTGAGTTGGAAGACTTTGAACTGGTAAATCAGATTTTCAGTTTGACTCACTGGAAGAAGACACTGAGTTCTTGTCAGGTTTTGAAAAGATTTTTCACTTATTTCCTTTACCTCTTAGGATAAGTCGGCAGATTTTTCTCTGTCTTCTGGTGTTGGTGTAAAGAATAACATCTATGCCATCCAGGTGATGGGAATTTGTGAGGTCCTGATTGAGTACAATTTCAACGTAGGGAATTTCAGGTAAAACATCAAATCTTACCCTCCAGCACTAGCTCTTTGGCTAGGAGCACTGACTCCTTGCAAGCACAGGATAATAATGCTGACACAGAATCAGAATAATGTTTTCTGAGTGTGAGTGCCTTGTGGCACAGACATCCATAGAACCTTGGGGAGTGTCTTCCTTTTGAATGTCTTGTGTTGTGAGAGATATGTGATGTGACATTTTGTAGAAGAGCAGGTCAAGGAGGAATGGATGAGGTATACACTGTTAGGGAGGCGGGGAGATGTCATATGTCAAGGTTTTATCATTTAGAAAGTGGCATTGTGCAATTTGGCAACTGAAGCTTCAAATGGAAAACTGTCAGAGTGGATTTTCACTCATTAATGCTTTCTACTACTTTATTCCAGTAAGAACAAGTTTGAGGATGTCCTAGGCTTGTTTACTTGTTACAACAAACTCTCAGAAATCCTGAAGGAGAAAGCTGGAAAGAACAAATCTACCTTGAGCAACAAAACTGCACGGAGCTTCCTGTCCATGGGTTTTGTATCTACTCTGCTCACAGCTCTGTTCAGGTGAGAAGCTGTCGTATCTAGCTCTAAGGCCTATTCATGAGCTGCTTTTCTGGTGTTTGCATGCTGACTGTCTTGTGCACTGCATACACAGTGCAGGCATTTCCTTCCTATGCAAAGCATGTGTGGTAACAGCACTTGTTGTCTGGAGAGCATCACAGACCAGTCAGGAACCAGCTATGCAACTGCTGGTATTGACAAACCAGCTTTCCTGGACCTTGCTTATGATTTTTAAGACCTCAGAGAGTCTCTGATCTTCCAGTCCTGGGCCATTCCCTGGGTGACAAACTCCAAACTGAGCTTCAGTCCTCTATGGAACAGAGCCAGACATCAATTCAAACCATGTCTGTTAGTGTATTTGGAAAGACTGGTGGAATTCTATCCTTCGAGTGTTCACAATCTACCAAAGCAAAGGGTCTTTTCCACCCTGAACTCAGCTAGTGATTTTATTTGTAAATGCATATTTAGATTTTAAATCTCATAAGCCATCCCTGTGCTTTTTCAGTGCATCCTCAATTCTCTGACAGTGCTCTTGATTCTTCAGGGACAATGCCCAGAGCCATGAGGAGAGCCTAGCGGTTCTGCGCTCCAGCACGGAGTTCCTGCGCTATGCTGTCAGTGTAGCTCTGCAGAAGGTGCAGCAGCTGGAGGAGACAGGACAAACTGATGGACCAGATGGACAAAATCCTGAGAAGATGTTTCAGAACCTCTGCAAAATCACACGGTGAGTCACTGTGGCGCGTGAAGGCATCAGCCCTAAAAAAGCAGCAATGCATTTTGGGGATTTTTGATTCTCAGGTAGGGTTTTGAAAGAAGAATGCAGACTATAACTGTTTCAAACAGTTACTGTTACTGGGTTGAGATCATTGCCTTTCTTTGCTCCTGAGAAATCAAGTGGAGGCACTACAGTTTCTGTGCCAGAGTGAGTGATACATCTCTAATAACAGTTCTTGGCCTGGAAGAACCAAACACCATCAAACTCCCATTTTCAGCCTCTTTCTGGCTTTTGGCTCATCACTCATTGTCACAGAGGAGGTAGGATGGTTACAGGCTAGATTCTTGAGGTCTCTGGGATGCAATGAAGTTAAAATTCCTAGTTACAGCATAAAACAGATGTAAGAGGGACACAAGCTTTAGAAAACATTTGTTTAGGACTTTTGCAAGACGCTTGAAGACATTCATGCGTCTAATCCTTTGGAAATCCAAGAATGTTAAGCATCTAAATGTCTTTTGGGATCTAGGTCATATCTGCATGGGGTCCTTTCAGATCACAGTCAGCAGAGAGCAGAAAATGCAAATTACCCCTGCCATGAATAATGCCCGTTTTGTGTCTTGCCCCAAATAATAGAGGCTATTTTTCTTGCCGTCATTAGGACTACATGTGAGCTACATGTTTTGCGTGATTGGACATTGAAATAGAATAAGATCATCTGTGCAGGCGGCAGAACTAATGAGAAGAAAGGAGAGGGAACAAGAAAGGGAAGAAGTGGGCTTAGGGGAGCAGGAAAAAGGTGTTTGCCTACAAATAGAAAAGTCTCCTTTGGGCCATACAATTTTGCTTTCTTCAAAGCTTTTCACTTTGCTTTGCCTGCCTTTACCTTTCTGATTTTATTTATATAGAGCCCTATAGAGATAGCTGACATTTCACAGTTTCAAACTGCCAAGAGAAAAGCTCTTTTTGTCACTGACAGATTTGACACCAGTGGTCAGTGTTTGGGTAGTCTGAGACAGAAGGAAAGACAGGTGGGAGAAACGAGTGTATAAAGATGGACTTGAAATGGGATTGGAAAGTCCCTTGGCACCTGGAAAGAATCAAATTAGTTAGCTGTGCAGGAAGAATGCAGTAGTTGTTTTGCTGACATTGTAACAAGATTTTTCTTAAAAATGGATCTCTTCTCCCTCCAATTTCCTATAGGAAAAAGACCTTCTAATTTAGTTATATTAAAAATATGATCCTGAGAGCAGAATCTGTGATTAGCCCTGTTCTAGTTCTTGTGCTGTACTGGAACATGTGATGTTAACTAGTCTCCCATCCCCTAGGGTTCTGCTTTGGAGGTACACTTCAATTCCCACTGTCGTTGAAGAGTCAGGGAAGAAAAAGGGTAAAAGCATTTCACTTCTGTGCTTGGAAGGTTTGCTGCGGATCTTCAACACGGTGCAGCAGCTCTACACTGCCAGGATCCCCCAGTTTCTACAAGCCCTGGGTAAGCACACAGTACAATGCTGCTCTGGGTTCCAGGCTTTGTGTCCCAGCCCACGTGTGGGCAGTTGGGGACCTGGTGCCCTTTGTCCACAGGTAGAGGGAGGGAGTCTGGTCCTTGTCTCTCAATAACAAGGTGGGCTTTAGCAGCATTGATTTTCATGCCAGAGGCAAGTTCAGAGATATCTTTACCTGCTTCTATAGAGCTCTCTGTCTGTCAGCAGAGGATGGATGGGGTCTGATGTAGCATTCATGTATTTGAAGTTTGCCTTTAACACATTTTTGTGCTCACCACGGTTTTACAGTCTGTATTCCTCCTCTAGCTGTGAGCAGTTGCAGTCTTTCCCACTTTTGGAAATAAATCCTGTATTCTGCTCTTGGCATTTAGCTTTTTTTTCTGCACCTTTCTCTCTGCCAGATATTACTGATGGTGACGCAGAAGAAACGGATATTAATGTCACGGAGAAAGCTGCCTTCCAAATCCGACAGTTTCAGGTAAGTACCACTGTGTGCTGCAAGTGTTCCAAAAGCACTGGTGGTTCTGGCAGAAAACACTGCTAACTCTCTGTTACTTGACTACAGGATTGAGTATGTGATAGGCACTGTGACACTGTTCAGGAAAGTTCCTCATCCTTAAGGAAAGCTTCTTCAGGGCGCTGTGCAGAACTGGATTGAAGTGCACATGTATTATAGAGCTATAATGTCCTTCAGTGCAGCATAAACTTACCTGAGTACTGTAAAAGTCACACTGAGTCATATGTGGGCCTCTATGTAAGCACTGATAACAAAAACCAGCACTCACTCTTTACAAGAGTCCTTTTTTTTATATTCTTTGTCATTCTCCTTGTTGCCGATTCCTTTATCTGCTGCAGCTTCTGGTTATTTGCTTCTTAAAATGGCCTTGCAACAAGCATGCACATTTTTTCTTTCCTTTCTGTGATCAGAGGTCCCTGGTAAACCAGTTCAGCAGTGCTGAAGATGATTTCAACTCCAAGGAAACGCAGTCACTCATCACAGTTCTCTCCACTTTGTCCAAACTCTTGGATCCAGCCTCTCAGCAGGTACTTCACAACCTTCCTGGGGTGGCAGGGATGTGTGTAGTAGCCATAGGTGTGGGAAGATTATCAGACTGGGTTGACATCTGAGGGCTTTGATATGTGTGCAGGTTCTGCCTTCTGCAGACCACACCATGTCAAAGTGACAGGTTTGTTAATTTATCAAGCATGCTCCTGTCAAATGCCTGCAAGGACAGTTAAGAACAAGTTGTCTTCCCACCTCACTCCTGCATGTTCTGATCCTGCCTTTGGGCATCTGGAATCTGACTTGTTTGCCTGAGCAGAGACTCCTAACAGAGCTTAGATGTAGTATGGCTTCCACATGGGAATAGAGACAAAAAAGGCCAGCAGACGTATGACCAGTCCAGACTGGCTGAGTGCCCAATTCCTTCCACGCCAGGAGGCATTTTCTAAGGTGGATTAGAGGTGCCCCACTTTTACAAGCTAGAGACAGCACTCAAAGTGTGCCAGAAGTCATCATTTACCTGAAATTAAATGGAGCTGTTGCTCTGTCCAAGGGAATGTATAACCATTCCCCTGTCCTGGATCTCAGCTTTTCACCTGTTAGTAGGTTAAGTGTCCCTGTGGAACTTCACAGAGCATGGCTGGGTGCCTTTCTGACAGAAGGGGGACTCTGCTGGTCTCCCTTTGCTGGTCTTTTGGGTTTGTTTTTTGTGTTTTGTTTTGCTTTTTTTTTTTTAATTATTACTACTTTTCTGTTTTGAATTCTGTTTCAAAGCCCTAATGTCTTTTCTCCCCTTATGCAGTTCCTTCAGTTCCTGACTTGGACAGTCAAAATCTGCAAAGAAAATGCTCTCGGTAAGTAACCTTTGGGGATCACGTTAAATGTGATGTGTCAGGTCTGATGTTAGACCCTTCGATGCTCTGCTGTTGTCTATCCTGTTTTTACCTCTTTGTTACAGGTATACTCAGGTCCCATTCTGTAGCAGATTGCCATGACACTGTGGTTATTAGCACAAGTATTAGGGAAGAAGCTCCATCTCTATAAATATTAGCATTGCTGAAGAAAGAGAAGCCACTTACTTGACTTTTCTCCCTTGTTATTTAGCACATCTGTTGCTCAAATCTGGATTTATACTCTGGAAAGATATAATTCTTGCTGGATTTTGCATCCCACTTCCTCAGTGCTTCTGGTCATCATTTTTCTATGAGCTGAAGGCTCCGGTGTGCCATGCTTCTCCTTGCAGTATTGTATGTGATGCCCAACATTGTAACTGTGGTATTTTGATCGGATTTCTACCTCCTGCATATGTTTTCTGGGAATGCAGACTGTTAAATTCATACTGAACCTGAGACTTTCCCTCACTGGGTGTCTGATGTTCCTAAATAGCTAGGGGAGCTCTGCAGCTGGTAATGTGTTGTTTTCTTTTCCATTCCCTGCAGAGGATATCAGTTGCTGCAAGGGTTTGCTGTCTCTGCTCTTCAGTCTCCACATTCTGTACAA
This sequence comes from Antrostomus carolinensis, assembly GCF_000700745.2. NCBI lineage: Eukaryota > Metazoa > Chordata > Aves > Caprimulgiformes > Caprimulgidae > Antrostomus > Antrostomus carolinensis. The sequence continues at coordinate 15,033 of NW_010317021.1, read as the reverse complement.
GAGTCCTGTTGGTCTGCTGCGGGAACTCGCACAAGACATCCACGCTTGCCTGGGAGACATAGATCAGGTGTGATACAGAAGCAGCCTAACTCTTCATCACTTAGTGCTGTCAGGGCAGAATTGAGTTCATCTATGGTGCAAACTCTGTGACAGCAGCTAAAGTTTTACACACCAGAACTTGTTTTCTCTCCTCCAACCAGGACGTAGAGGTGGAGAGTCGGTCCCATTTTGCCATAGTGAATGCCAAGACTGCAGCCCCCACTGTCTGTGTGAGTCAAAACCGTGTTTAACAACCTGTAGTGTCCAGGGCTACTCTGCTACAAATGGCTTGTAGATTCCTCTTGTGCCAAACTCCTCCAAAAACCTGTTTTGTTATTGGTGTTTCTGTCTTAGCTGCTGGTTCTGGGTCAGGCGGATAAGGTTCTTGAAGAGGTGGATTGGCTTATCAAGAAACTCACCAGTCTGGGATCAGACACATCAGGTAATAAGTGGTCCACTTCTCACTGTTAAACCTGTGTCAAAAACAGATGAAGAGCAAAAAGATATTTTGGGGCAGCATCATCTGAGGGCAGGTTAAACTCTCCCTTGAGCTGGTTCCACATGAACAATGTAAGATAGAGAGTGTTGTCACAAAGTCCCTCCAGTGATTATTTTCCCTGTGCCACACTGGTGCTTTGTGCACCAGACAAAAAGGTGGCCTTTTGTGCCTCCCACCTGCATAACTGGATTCATTAGACACACATTCACCAGGTATTCATCTCTTTCTTCTAGAAGACTCTTCTCAGGCATCAAACCAAACCCAGGCTCTGGAGAAGGGTGTCATTCTGCAGCTGGGAACTCTGCTGACAGTTTATCATGAGCTGGTACAGACAGCACTCCCTGCAGGGAGCTGTGTGGACACGCTGCTGAGAAGCCTCAGCAAGACATACGCAATTCTCACCTCCCTCATCAAACATGTGAGTGCTGCTCTGCTGACAGTGGGCTGGCTGGCATCTAAAAACTTTTTCCCCATCTGCTGCAGCAAGCTCACAGTGACCCCTGGCAGCAGCTACGCTCAGGACTGGGCTGTTGGATCTCTTGCAGGAGTTGAGTCCTTATTCTGTTGACTTTCATGCTCTCAATTTTGTGACCTCTCTGAGCAGTGATAGTAGAACCAGTGGAAATAAAGGAACGCTTCTCTCCAGCTGAATTTGGCTGTGGGTGGCTTGGAGTGGCTCGGCTCTTTCCAGTGTATCTTGTAGGTTCCTCTGTAGGCAGCTGCATGCCACAAGGAACAGCACTAGTGGTGTTCTCACAGAGCTCAGCAATCCTGCCCTTGCCACTCATTCCCATCTAAGGCTTGAAGCATCAGACTTGGGGGAACTGGGCCATGAAAACAGGCCAGTGGAGCTAGTTTGAGACAAGGTGGTGGATACCCTGGAGCTCTCTCACAGCTCTAGAATGCAGATATAGGCATTTGGGATATAGCAAGCCACTGGGGAGGATAGTTCTTGCAAATCCTGTCCTTCCCACTGTGCCACTGGATGAGCTGCTTTGAGCCCTGCCTGGAAGTACAGGTTGCAGGATGGGAACAGCGTACCTAGAAGAAACTCTCTCATGTTTTCCTTGCAGTATATCCAAGCTTGCCGCAGCACTTCGAATACAATTCCAGGAAGGCTAGAAAAGCTGGTGAGTGTGAGTGAATTGCTGGAGGAAATGGCTCATTGCCTTGAGTTAGGAGTAACAACAACCTCTCTGCTTCTTTGCAGGTGAAGCTCTCAGGTTCCCATTTGACCCCACAGTGTTATTCATTCATTACTTATGTACAGGTAAGGCCTAAATTAACTGGCAAAGTCGCAGTCAGTCTATCTGGTGCCGAGTGGTGTATCAGCTGCAGTACACAGGCACCTTTGGGGATTATTAATCTTCTTGACATGACTTGAGTTTCTTATAGTTCAAGCTTTACCATGTCAAATAATAGTATAAGACATTTCAGCACCACTGGGACCAAGCATGCTGATTTCTGCTTGAGCAGAGAAGGAAGAGGATTTGGGGAGCTGGTTTTTTAGTTGGTTTGGTTTGTTTGGGGTTTTTTTTTTCCCCTCTGTTCCTGTGGATTTTTTTTGGATGAGATTAATACTGCTGTTAACCACAATGGCAAATAAAGGTCAACAACACTGCAGTCATCACAGTGTAAAGTGAAGTGGGTGCCAAAGACTGCAGAGCTGAAGATGGGATTTAGCTGCTTGGAATAAAATGAGGTGCTTGAGCGAGGGCCACATGAATTGTACAACAGACCTGGTGTATTGGGGAAAGTGTAACCGTGTGCAGAGCTGCCACTCCTGGACACTTCTCACACATGCTTATTTCTGAATGTATAAATAATTACATTAGGTTTTCTTTCCTTCTTTTTTGAGATTACCCCTAATTCTGTCCTTCTTGTATCACTACCTTTCTGTAATCTAGCTGGTAGTGCTGTTAACTGGCCAGAACAAAGACTTGGCTGGCCTTTCTTCCCTGCTTACCTTCTCATGCCACATCTTTTGGCATCTTCCTTCAGAACATCCACAGCGAGAGCTTAAGCTTTGCAGAAGAGAAGAAAAAGAAGAAAGAGGATGAAGCTGCTGCAATCTCCACAGTCATGGTAAGATTGACTCAGTCTCTATCAGAACATGGGCTGTATTTGAACTGGGATCATACCTCAAGGCTTGTGTTACCTGGTGGCTTCTTACAGATCAGTGACAAATTGTCACTAGGGCCTTTTAAGTAAAAATCAAATTTAATTTACCAAAACCCAAACAAACAAATTTTAAAAAATAAACAAACAAAAAAAGCCACTTCCACTACATGCAGCCTAAAAGCTCACAGACATGAAACAACGATCAAGTCTGGATAGTCTGTCCTGTCTGATGTTTTATCATTTGGGGTAAGCTATGAAATTACAGAAAGGGGCTAATTTATTGGAACCAATACTGCACTCTGTTTAAGTGTGTCTTCATTTTTCTCAGTACATTTGAAGAGAAAGTAGTGGATTCCACTCAAGTAAGGCAGTTGAGAATGACTGGATGATTTGGTTGGGAGCAAGCGAGCAGGCTGGCAGGTTCCTTGTCTTTTATGTCCTTTGTTTGTGCTCCCAGCCAGCACTTCCTCTGTCTCGTCAGTTGTCCCAGACATTCCTGTGATGTTAAGAGTTTAAAAGCCAGAACCATGATTTTCCTAGCTGTTCCCCGAGTGTATGGGCTGAAATGCTGCGTGTCCTTTTACCACTCTGTCACCATGGGGAACAAACATCAGTGATAGTAAACAGGGCAAAAATGTGGTGAAACAGCAATGTGCTTATTGCCTGGAAGGCGTATGCTTGTGATGCCCTCGCAGAGCTGGAGCAGAAGGGCTTTTGCTCTGATGGCTGTCAGGCATGTCAAGGCTGTGGACTGCAGGCAGAGTACAAAACAATACACTCAGAACCATCGTGGGAGTCAATTTACAACCAGTAACAAGGCTGGCAAGGCTTGCTGGGGCAGGACTGGTATGGGGCAAGGCTACTGAAGACACTTTCCTAAACTGGGAGTGTTGTGGTCTTCATGTTGTGCTACAGCATCATTGTTCACTTCCAAATCTGACCTCTCATGCTCCTTTCGGTATTTCAGGCCAAGGTGCTTCGGGAGACCAAGCCAATCCCAAATCTGATTTTTGCAATAGAGCAATATGAGAAGTTCCTTATCCATCTCTCCAAGAAATCAAAGGTAACATAAAGCAAAAGCTTTTGTGACCAGAGTTCTGTGGAAGAGTGGGGTCGGTGGCATGGTGGAAGACTAGGGCTGCTCCACCTTTTAAAGTATTAATGCTGAAATTGGGAAGGTGTGAGAACCTTGCACCTCTTTCAGCCTTTGCCCAAGCTTCTGGCCCGACGCTACTGAATCGCTGTCACGCTGATAGCAGCAGGTGACAATGGCAGTACTGCCTGTGATCTAACATCATATAGTTTCTGGTTGAGCAGAAACTTTCACACCTAATGCCAGCTTTCCTCACCTCATGTCTGTTTCATGAGCAGGAGAGAAATGTACCACAGTGAGGTACTACATGAGAGTGAGAGTAACTGGTAATCTCTTGGCCTTTAGGAAAACAAATGGGCTGCTGGATTGCATGGGGGCAGGTGCTTTGTCACCTACCTTTTGCTTCAGTCCTGCATTATTACTGTGATGGACTCAGTCCAAGTGCTGTGCAAAGAACTAGGCAGGGTAGAAAACTAAGATGCTAATGGCATAATGTCCTTTCCCCCTGGTTTCACCTTGGTTGCTGCAGGTGAACTTGATGCAATATATGAAGCTAAGCACCTCCCGGGACTTCCGCATCAACGCATCCATGCTAGACAGCGCGCTGCAGGAACAGAACACAGAGGATGCTGAAAACGAGCCAGACAACAACCAGGTCAGAACTCCTTTCTCTGCTTTTACTGACAGGATTCTCCCTCTTTTGAGGCCAACTGTATTTGTTGTGTATATGTGCAGGTGTATGTGAAATTAGGACAGTCTGTCTTCCATGGGTTAGCTCTCACTTAAATACTAAGCTGATAGGAAGGAGTGAACAGTTAGTCTGGCTAATGTCCCCACACTCCAGCCCTCTGCCTTGAGTGACCTTTATTTCCACGTACCAACTGCCTCTAGCTCTGGTCTCAGGGAAGTGAGACTGCTCTTAAAGCCTTGTTTGCCTCAGCAAGCAGAGAGGTCTATCAATCAGCGTTACCTCTGAGGACCTACTGGCCAAGATCAGACCTTTGCAGCATGATGCAAAGTGGTTTTGCATCCAGGTTAACTTTTGTAGATAAACTGCTGGCAAGGCAAACTGCAAGGCAGCATTCTCCTCAGACCCATCCCCTCCCCTAGATAGTGCTGGTGAGGGCGGTGCAACCTGTGCTAGATTAAAAAACATAATAAAATAAACAATTGACTTTGCTGATTGTCCAGGTTTTTATTGGTGCTTCTGTCCATATTTTCCTGAGTGTTTCAACAAGCCAAAACTCAGCACAAACAGTCCCTGTCCTGTCCCACTGATAACCTGTGGTCTAAGTTCCAGCATGAACTGGAGGGCTCCACAGGGAAAATCTCAGTGGGTGAGAGGAGTCCCAGATGCAGGTCATTTTGTTTGGGAGGAAAAAGAGCTAAATCCTGTTCTGCACATCAGATTTCTTGCTTTAGCTAGACATTTCTTAGACTAATCACACAAAACTAATCACACTCTGTACTGCTGCTCTCTCCCTCCCCTCTGCAGAGCAGCACAGCAGAGCAAACAGATGAGAACCAGGAACCCAAAAAGAAAAGACGGCGAAAAAACTAAAGCTGGGGTTGCCGCTGCTGCTTCCTCCCACAGTTCTCCGGCAGCCTCGCCTTGGTCTTGGAGAACTGCGTGTGTGGAGACCATGGTTTGTTGTTTCTCTTGCCAAATACTTCTGACTTCTTCCTTTGTGCCCATGGGTGTGCAAGCAGAGACTTGGGCCACTGTCTCAGGTTTTACAGGTGGCTGCTGCCTTCCAAAGTGCCTTTGCTATTTGAATGTGCTGCTATCAAAATCTTCTTCTCCAGGAACATCCCTTCTTACAGCAAAAAGGAAACAGAGCGACCAGGATCAGTCCCTGCCAAAAGATCTGCTTCTGAAAGGACAGCCAGACTCTGGCATGCTCTCTGGACATTTGTCATTCTGGCACTCTAGCGTCATCACTTCTTCTCCAGCGAACCTTTGGTTATTTCAATTAGCTGATATATATCCAGTGCTTCTCCTGGAAGACAATGGGACACTCAGTTCCCTGCATGCTGCAGTACACCCAGAGACTGTGTAACATGAGAGAGTGACGGTCACAATTTGCTTTAGTTCAGAGCATGTAGCACAAAAAAGTCCTAAATTTATTCAAACTTCTATTTTGTGTGGTGGTGTGAACCAGCACCAGGAGGAAGCTGGAACCACGAGCTGTTCTGCCTTGGAGCTGAAGCTTGTTGCTATGTGTGGCTCCTGAGCAGCAGAGAGGTGACAGCTTCCTCTGGCAATGCTGCTTTTGCTGTTATGTTTTTGCTTACCTTGATGCAATGCACTTGTTTAATTTGCCTTGTTCTTAAGTGCCCTTTTTTGCCTCTAGGACATAAATCTTGTTTCTAAAAGCACCCTTTGCCTGTAGGACTCCTAATAAAGGTTACCAAAGGGGGGAGCAGCTGATGTATTCAGTGACTGAGAGAACAAAGCTGAGGGCAGGTTCTTCTCCTTATTGGGAAAACACTGCTGCACATCAAGGAGGAGCTGTTTAAAGTGGCTCCCAGCCAAGAGTTAAATGTTTGCTTGCAGCAGTTAAAGGGTTATGTTGACTGTAGGCCTTGGAATTGTTGGGGAAGAACAGATCAGTGCCAGGAGATTGCTCTGAACAGAGCTGTGCTGAGCTAAGGGGGAGTGGGGAATAGAGAGAAAGCACCAAAGGCTGGAAAAGTTTGGGTGAGGAGGGCAAAATAACACAAGGTTGTTGAGACACCTCATTTCAGAGAAGGAACAATTCAACCCTGGGCTGTGTTACACGTGCCCAGGAGCTCTCCTCTCTCCTTGAGGGGCACAAAGCCAGCACGTGTGTGGGATAACAGAGCCAGGCCCAGCTCCTCGCTATCAGAAATATTTGGAAGCAGGAGCACAAACTGTTGGGGGACTGTGAAAAGAAAGAGGGGCAGAGGGGGCTGGCACCAGGGTGGCCGTTGCCCTGTGGGGCAGAGGATGGGTCAGGAAGCCAGAGGTTCAGGAGGTGCCCGTGGGGTACAGAGGAGCCCTGAGGGAATAGTGGCTCTGCCTAAACTGGAGAGGTTTGTGCAGAAGGGATGATGGGGGGGTTAGCTTGCATGGACACCGCTCACCTTCAGGGATGCCATATTTCTTCTCCATGCCAGTTGGATTTGATGGTGTCACGCAGTTCATGGTCACCTCTTTCCTTAAGCACTGGTCAACATCCACTGCGCTGAAGAAAGCCACTGACTGTGGCAGATCCTGGAGGCCCAGTTTGTAGGCAAACATGCACCTGGAAGAACAAGAGACCGGGAGGACTGTGCTACACATCACCCTTAGCTTTGGCACAGCTTCACAAAACATCAGCCAGCCATTGCTAATGAGTTACCCAGGTTAGTCTGCACCCACATCACTCAGCAGCTGGAAGACAAGGTGCTTAAATACCTACCAGGAGGGTCGAGTATTGCTAACGGGGACATGGGAGGAACAGAGTAATGGTACATTGAGCTTCCTCAAAGAAAGGAAGGACCCAGCCCTTCACTGCTGGCTCATCCTCCCAGGCTGAGCAGATGCTGGATTTTCCCAGCTGGAAGCCCTGTGCTCGCAGGAGCCAGCACAAAGGCACAAACATGGGGGATTCTGCCCCCACTGTGCCTGCTGCATGGGCACGGACAGGCTGGCTGCTGTATTGGAGAAAACTGCTTGGCTTGGGCCAGCTCCCATGTCACCAACAGCACCAGGAAGGGGATGTGGCAAAGCTGGCTCTGCCAGAGCCAGACCAAAAGGAGCCCTTTGAGGTCAGGAGCTTTCCGGGCTGAGCTTAACCTTGCACAGGGCAGGGAGGCAGCAGGAACACCCCACGCTGCAGAAGGAGCAACAGCACAGACAACAAGCTGTGCCCATTCCTGTCCCCTGAGGGATGGGGGACGATGAGGGATGGGGACAGTTTCAGGCTCCCATTGCTGCTGCACAGTGGCTGCAGATCTGAAGGGAGCAGGAGACAACACGTTCACGTCCCAGCACTGCAAGAGCCAAAAGCTGACAACATCACCCTCTTGCCAGCAGATTATCCCTGGAAATTGAAGCTGAGCTCCACTTACAGCCACCCAAGTGGAAGGAACCACATGAAGGAACCACAACCCCCAGCACTGCCTCCTTCCCTCAAGCAGAAGAAAACTGCCCTGCACCAGCTCACTGTGGGCAAAGCTAACCCCTTTGCGGTCAACCCAGTCCCTTGGGCTGGCCCTGTCCCAACCCAGAGGCACTGGTAACCATCCCCAGGAGACACCACAGCCGTCACATCTCACCGCGTGAGGAGGTTGGTGATCTGCAGGGCCAGGGCTGCCCGGTACCGATCCTGCTGCTGGACCAGGTACCGCACCTCATCATGGATGCTGATGCAGAAGCGCCCGTTGATGTCAAACTCCTCGAAGAGCCACTTCATGGCAACCAGCATGAGGTGCAGGTAGTCGACAGCAGAGCTCTGCACCACCCAGTTCACTCTGCTGGTCAGAAACTGGTGGAAGGAAACACAGACAGATAGTAGGAGAGCACTGGGGTCCAGGGCCTGGTACCAATAGAGGAGAGCTCCTGGGACAAGCCTGTTAAGTTCAGGGTTGTTTGGTTTTCTTGATAGCATGCAGATAAAGAACAGGGCAGTGGCTTTCTTCATGGCTCTAAGAGCATATTGGCTTTCTACCATCTAAGAAGAGCTGAACTTAAGGTTGTCATTTTGGAGAAGACAAGCAAAGCCGAGAGCTCAGCAGCACAGAGCCCCATCCGTACCTCCCCCTGGGCCACGGCAGGCTCCAGGGCCCTGCTGATGTGACAGCCCAGCACCGGGGTCTGCGGAGAGGGGGATAAGGCAATGCTCTCCAGCTTGTTGAACATTTCGGACTCAGTGCCTCCAGCCCACACTCGGTTCTCCACCACGTTCCACTTCTTCTTCCTCCGGGACCTGGTGGGGCAGAGGGAAGGTTTACTGGAAGCGTGGGACGAGGCTGTGAGCCCCATTTTACAGCCTCAAATAGTTTGGGGCAGTTGGATCAGCCCCTGCAGCCTCCTGCTGGTAACTACTCACTGGGAGAGACTGGGAGTCCCCAGAGCAGATGGACTCAGGACCATCCAGCCCTGTCTCCCTTATCTGCCCGCAGGGCTGCAGCTCCCTCTGCCTCACACCCTAATGCCACCAGAGCCACACAGTGTTGGAGCATCTCACCTTCTCGTGGCTTCTCTCTGGAGGCGCTGGACATCCTGGGCTGACACTGATCCATCCTCTGCCCTGTCCATAGCCAAGTTCAACTCCTTCACCAGCCACTCCCCATCCTCAGAGAGACGAAACCTGGAGGAGAGAGCGATCCACACCCAGGTCCCATGGGACACCGCAGCCATCCCCATCCCCACTCACCCTCTGCCTCCCCAGTCAGCACCCACCTCCGGACACCCTTGGTGACCATGTACATCTGCTGAGCCTTCTCCCGTGCCTGCTGCTGTGTCAGCCGATGGTTGAACTGCATCAGCAGCCGCTCGGCAAAGGGCTGCCCGGCCCCGTAGATGCGTCCATAGTTGAAGACCTTGGCGTGCTCCCGGCTGATGCCCACCGTGGTGGCCGTCTTGCTGTGCAGGTCTGTCCCGTTGCTCTTCTTCCCCTGCAGAGTCATCCAGCCAAAGGCTGTGCAGCCTGCCAGGAGGGGAGCAGGGGTTGGACACCAAGCGGGACCAGGCTCAAGGGGGTCACCCCACTGACCAGCAAACTCACACCCTGTGGGACAGCCCCGGCTCACCGTGCATGCCGGTGAAGTGTGCCTCGCCGAGGATGGCAGCTATCCAGAGTTCCTGGGAATCCACATCTGCACCCACCAAGGAGTAGCCAGGTGGCACCTGGACCATGGCTTTGAGCTCGCTGCCCACCCGGTCAGCCTGTGGGACATGACACCCAGCTCAGCACAAGCCCTGCACCTCCCTCTCCTCCTCAGCAGCAAAAAACCCAAATAAAATGGGTTTAACGCACGCACGGCGTATCGATCACTTGGTTACTCCCCCCAGGCTCCTCCGGCGGGGAAGAAAGGGAGCTTAGGAAAGGAAAGAAACAAGTGCTTCAGTGTTTTTGTCTCTTTTCACCAAACTCTGAAGCTCAGGAGCCTCTGCTGACTCATTCCCCTCTCCCAGAGTCCAAGCACATCAGCAAGGGAAGGACCAGCACCAGCCCTACCCCCTCAAACCCCAGCATCCAGCCCCAACTCCTAGTTCCAATCCCAGCTGCTCCCACCAGTCCAAAGCACACAGAAGGTGCCTCAAAACACCCTCCCAAGGCCCTGAACATGGCCATACCCGGGCATTGCTGGCTGTCAGCCACGTGGGCTCCACTGCCCGGCGGGTGATGGTGCCCGCGGTCACCACCTGCGGTAGGATGGCTCCGTAATCATCCTCCTCGTTATAGTCGGGGTGCCTGGGACAGAGGTGAGGGTGAGCATCGTCCTCTGAGAGCCCTCGTGGAGCGGTGCAGAGGGCACCATGGTCCCAGCTGGGTCTGTTCCTCCCTGTACCTGGTTATCACGCGAGGCAGCTCCCCCTTCTTCAGCCACACCACCATCTGGGAACTGGGGGACAAACACGGCAGGTGAGATGCTGAGCCCCTCGTGTTCTGCGTGACCTCCCCCAGCCTCTGCCCACCTGCAGGGATGTCACAATTCAGCTAAAGGTGGTCACTCACCTGATCCGTTTGTGAGCGTTCCTCCAAAACGAGATCATTTTGTTAATCTCGAGGGCTCTGGTCCCATGGACGCGGCCCACGGCAGCTCGCAGGGTGCCGTCCTCCATCCGGGGCAGGAAATCCTTGGCAAAAGGGCTTCCCACATTGTTATCGTTCCCATCCTTTAGCAGCAAAAAAGGTGCCAGGGCTCAGAGTGCCGCTGCTCGGTATCAGGAAAGCTCTGCCCGTCCTCCTGTCCCAGCTACAGAGATGCATTTCCACTGCCCTATCCCACGGGACAAGATCATGGGGGTCCCAGGAGTGGGGTGACAGGCAAGGGACCAGAGAGGTTGGGATGCAGGGTGGCCAGGCAGGGTGACACAGCCCTTGGGAAGAGCCCCATGAGCACCCAACTTACCTTGTGAGGCAGCTTGAAGAACCAGCACCCGGGGATGTTGACGTCGTTGTAGGGACCATTGCCGTGGTGGAACAAGGGCTGGCTCCTCGCCTCCACCAGCCTGCACAGCTCACCCATCTCCCCCTGCAACCAGAGATGTGATGTTGGGAACTCCCAGGGAGGGGGAAACCAAGGAAAGAGGGACTAATCCACCACCTCATCCCACAGGAAACCCCCTTTACCTGGACCAGGCTCTGGTCTGCTGTGCTCATTTTCTCCTCCGCATCCACCTCCAGCTGGTCCAGCTCCTCCGCCTGCAGTAGAGAGGGACCATGGGGGAAGCCGGGTCAAACACCAATTTTCCAGTGATTTAACACTTATTAAGGGAAATTTTTTTACTTCCAGCCCCTGGAGCCAGACACAGGGCTGGTTTTCACATACACATGGGAAGAAACCCAGTGCCACCTCTCCCTCCCACCAAGAGACCCTCCATCCCTTCCCTCACCTGCCGCCACATCGTGCTGCCATCCATCACCAGCAGCTCATCCTCTATGGCAGCTTCCAGCACTGGGGGCTGCTCCTTGCCTTTCTCCAGGCAGTGCTGCCTGTACAGGTGCTCGATCACCCTGGCAGGGAGAGGACAGGGCTCACGCACCCACAACGGGGGCCCAAAGCTCCAGGGCAGCACCTGGACAGGGTCTCAGGGAGCTCCCAAACCCCTCCACGGGGCATGCCCCACCTACATCCCCCTCACCTGTGTGGGCAGGGAGGGCCCTCTGCCTCTGAGGGGGCTGTCTTCAAATTGTCCTGCCGCCCCGGCACCAGGTAGCCCCAGCCGTGCTTCTCCGAGTAATGGAGCGGGAAGCCATCCCAGGCCAGGCGCATCAGCTTCGGGGTCACCCTCATCTGCAGGCTGATGAGGCTGGGTCCTGGCACCCACCCCGCCTCCTCCAGGCGTGGGCACAGCTTGCGGTACCAGCTGGGGAGCAGCAGGGATGGGTCAGAGAGTGCAGGGCAAGCCCTGGGGACACCCAAGGTCCCCAACTCACCCCGGGTGGCCTGGCAGGTGCTGGAGTCTCTTGGGTTGCAGCACAACCGTCTCCTTCAGACGCTCCAGACAGACCTGGCTTGCAGTGGCTTTCAGCTCCTCATCCTCACTGGGGGGACCAGGGTCTGGTGGGGCAAGGAAGACTGGTTGGCAAAGAGCCCTCTGTGCCACCCCACCAGGCATGGGGACCTTGAACCAGTCCCCCACCATGTGTCCCAGCATGGGGACACAGGTCAGTGATGCTCTGCCCTGCCAGCACCAACAAACCATGTCCCTCATCTGGGGACCCATGGGAAGGCATCCCTTGAGTTTTCCTTGAGTGTCCCTCATCCCCAGGGACCACCTGCTCTCACCTTCCGGCCACTCCTGCATGGACCCATCTGTGCCAGCCGCCGCAACAGAGGCTTTGCTGTTCTCATCCTGATCCTTCTTCTTCTTTTTCTTCCCTGGATTCTTCTTCTGCTTAAATTCCTGCGTGTCCCACTCAAGATCCCAGAGCCAGGGGTCATCCTTGTACCTGCCAATACACTGTTGTCACACCACAGCTTTGCTCCCATCCACATTGCCCCATGGACCACCCAGCATCTGGTCTCCTACCAGCACCCCCAGCCCATGGTTACCTGTCCTCGTGCAGCAGCTGGCAGGCATCGTTGGCCAGGTTCATCAAGGACTTCTTCATCTCCTTTTGCAGCTCCTCGTAGATACCCTGAGCATCGTCCAGGTACCTCTTCCAGTTCCCGTTGACCGGTAGGTAGGACACCCCCATCTCCAGCATCCCTGCAAACGTCACAGGGTGGGGACACCTGGAGCCCAAAGCAATAAGGAATTAGATGTCTGCTGGAGGGGATTTGCCCTAGAAGCACCAGACTACAAAGGACTTGAGTGTGTCTTCAACCTACAGTCTCCCAAGCCCACACAACCCTCAGTGCTCTTCCACTAAACCCGTAAGGATCCCTGTATCTTCTGCCTGCCCTGGACACAAACTGCTGCCCTAAAAACAACCCTGTGCACTAACCCCAAAGCTGTGTCACTCTGATCTGCCTCACCTCCTCCAGCCACGCTAGGCTGTCATT